>NC_141801.1:6024992-6149992 GCF_057944985.1 Cucurbita pepo subsp. pepo | reverse complement strand
GGGAGTATGGGTCTTGATCGTGGTGGACTCACAAACAAAAAGAAAGATGCAAATCTCTTGCAACGAGACCATCTATATTCCTTATAAATAGACAAGACTCGCTCAGATCTTTTTCGATAATATCCTCATTGCATGGAATGCCACACTCAATTCTCAGCGACAGGGGACCCGGTCTTCATTAGCTATTTCTGGCAGGAGCTCTTTCGTTTACACAAGGGACAGAATTGAAGATGAGTACAGCTTTCCCCGAGGTGGTTCACCGGTGCTTAGAGAAAGAACTACTACCTGGGATGCTTTACAAGCGATAGACCAAGGGAAGGGAATGGGTACGTTGGTTACTATGGGCAGAATAGAGGTACAATACCACTCTTATCATTCGCAACCAAAGAAAGACCGAGTAGTATATGGGCGCCCACGACCTCACATTACGTCTTCGTCCTATACTCATGAGTCCAACAAAGTCAAGTCCATCAAGTTGATTGCGAGCTAGGGATTGTGTTTTGCTACTTTGAAAGGATAATTAGCATGGAGCTCAGGCCCAGACAAGGAATTAGTCAGCAATGGATTCGGCGTATCATCCGCGTCACAAATTGGATGGCAGGCACAATTCTGACTAGTTTAGTTTTCCGCACTACTTTATCTGCAGTTTCAGACTCTCATGCCTATCCGTTTAATGAAAAACTGGGTGGGGCTACCTTTCGGAGCAAACAAAAGATCCCCAAATCATACTGCCTGTATGAACAAAGAAACTTTAACCAGCTTACTTACGTGGAGAAGATTCTATATTCTATACCATTAGACTCGTGACATCCATGTACTGAGTCGTTAAATGAGCCACGTAAATCAAGCGCAAGCTTATACGCATTGGCCTCGGGGTGCCCATCTTCAAGAAGGCCCGAATGAAAGACCCAAGCCTACATGAACCATCATCAAAGCAAGCCCAAGCCCATGCAAGAAGGGCCTCATTGTCCTGGAAGCCCTTTACTTACTCCTCCAGTCTAGGATAACGGTTTTCTGACCAATTCTCATGGCTTTAGGAATGGACCCCTAAGCGTCAGGCCTAATCGAATTTCTTTTTTCAATGAGGGTTCGTTTTCAATAAGCAATCAATCCCGAACTAGCTTCTTTATGAACTCGCTTGACCCAACCCAAATATCCAAGCGGGCCCAATGAGAAGAGACCCCCCCCTACACTCTCTCTCAGGTATTCAGCGAAAAAAGAGTACCCCCTGCTAGAGTCCCTCTTTAGTGTATATATATTTTCTATACTACTAAATAGAATGTCCCAAGAATTGAGTTCGTGTATAACCATATTGACACATAGAAAGAAAGAGAGTATATATAAAGGCTCCCCATCAATCCTGATTTCATTTCTTTAGTCTATATATAAATTCCCACATATCCTTTCTGTCTCCATCTTGTGCTTTGTGTCCCCGTTCTCTGATTTCCCATGTCTTCTGTCGGGTAAACCCCGACCACCCAACCTTAGGTAGAAAGAAAGCAAAATTCATTTTGTGACAGCTGATTAGTTATACTATACTGGGTGGGGTAGTGGCACATTAAGTAACGATTTTCCACAACTCAAATGAAATGACTTAATGGAAATCCCAGGATGACCTCTCATCTATGCCCGTTCTCTTGCAGTATGTCTTTGGATGAAGTATCTTTGTTGATACAATTTTAGAACAAAGACCGCTCATGGTAGTTGATTTTCTCACAAAATGAATATGAATAAGTAAGGCAAAGATATTTATGAGCAGTCAATTTCCTAAAATCCCATATTTGGGTTCCATGATCGAAGGAGTGCAAACTTTTTTTCATAAAAACTTTGACGAAGAAAGGCCATTGGTTTTCAAACAAGAAGATAGCTCAACCACGAGGAATGGGTCATGCTCTACTAGTTATCGAAGTTCTATTACAAGCCCGCAGTACAGCTAATTAATTATTTCTTTCAAAATCCAATTTGTTCAATTCCCAGAATTCCTCACATCTTGCACGAACCCTCATTCCTGGAGTATAACAAACGACTTGAATTTCATTATCGATTACCAGATCAAGAGAATTATCTTGACCATTGTTTTGACTTATCTCCTTTAACCTTAGATAGGGTTGCTTCTTTAAGTAAAGAACTTTTTGGTATCACTAATTTTCAAACTACTACGGTGTTGGGTCCTCTGTCATTGGGTTTCAATTCAATTCTTCCTAGTCAAGTGATTGATGTAATCTTTCATTATAACAAGAATTTCGTATCTTTGTTGTGACCATCTTTGGTCTTGCTTGTTCTGTATGGTATAGCGTTATACCAGGCAACCAGTATAAACTGCCAATTGGGAACCCCATCTTTAACAAAGACCCATGTGATCTGGTACAGAGCCCCCTTTTTCAAGGTTTTGGATTAGTTACACCTAACGACGTTTCAGCATTGGTACTCTCAGCCTTTGAGCATCAGTTTCCTTTTATTGAGATAACAAATAATTAATGCTAGTGGCCCCGAGCTGCAGGCTGTTAGTTTAGGTCTGATGGCATCCTTATTAGTAATAACAGGTAATCCGCCACCACGACTTTTATAAGAAAGAGTATTCTCTGAGTCGTTTTGGTTATACAATTTTGGGTGGGTCCTGTTTGAATGGTTTCTTTACCTATTCGGGATCAGTCCTTTGAGCAAACTTAGGGAGGGAGATGAGTCACTTTGTAACTTAGTATTAAAGAGGGCCTCTCTAACCGGTGAACATCTTTTCTTAATGTATTAAAGAGGGCCTCTCTAACTGGTGAAAAGTGGTGGGTGTCCACTAACGGCCATTCCTGGCTCGGCTCCGATAATGCAATTCCGGGAGGAGTCGGTAGTTCGGCACTGGATCCCTTCGGACCTGGAGAACGTGGGACGCTAGGTCGGGGTTTGGTGAACCAACTGTTCTCTTCTTTACAGTCTCGCTGCTTCTCTCCTATTTATTCTTTATAGAGGTAAATAAATAGGTGTTTTCATCTTCCGTCCTGGACTGATTGAACAAGGTAAAGCGTCTTCGCTCCTCTCCTGTCCTCTACAGTCGAGTGTCTTCGCTCCTCTAGTTTCAGTATCGGGCCCCTTTTTCGTTGCCTAGATTACACCTTCGGAATACCCCTGATGGGAATTTAGCTCTACTTCCCTCAATCTTCACTTTACGCCACGCCGACTGCCCTTTCGTCATAAGGCGTGGAATTAGACCAAGGGAAATCTCCATAGGAACTAGTCCCTCTGATTTCGCACGTAGGAGATCGAGACACTACCCTAGGGCGGCTATGGACAAGTAGATCGATCGCCCTATCTCGACAACTAGATGGAGGGTCTGACGTTGTATATATGTACTTTGATTTCGTTCCCCCCGTAAGATCAATATCACAACCAATATTCTCAGAAAGGAGATTTTTAGATATTGGTAGTTGTCCGATCGTACCCAAACAGTAAGATTCCAGAGGAAAATGCACCTAAGATCAAATATTTCGAGCTGGCTTCCATGGAAAATTCAGACTTTCTTTTGGATGCTGCCATCACATAAAAACATAAACTTTGAGGCTCAATAGCTAAATACATGGAAATTGAATCATGAGCCGAGATCATAAAGAGCATACTGCGAGTAGGAAGTGGAATTAATACAATGAATTCAAAAGCATCAAACCTCTCTTGTTCGAAAGAATCGAAACACATCGAAATGGCAGAAATATGTCAAATTGTCCCTCCTAAAAAGATTATTCCAGAATAAATGGGCAATAGTTAGGAGAGGTGCGCCAGCGGCGAGCAGAAGCAAGGTTATTAGATACCTCAGGAAAGCCCAGCCAGAACCACACGTGCAAGTTTCCCTACATGTGGCTCGTCCGTGATAACTTCTTTGGATTTGCGTGAACTAGCGGACCGATCACTCAGTGTGGATGCTCCCTACAGCGTGAGCGAACCTTTTCGGAACAGCTTAGGAATAGGGGCCACGAGACCAGCCCGAATCCAGCCAGGTTCTCTTTCTTCTCATCTACTCTTCCCAACAATTGTACCTTGTCTTGGGGCTTCGCTTTACGAGAGAAAGCCCGCAAAAAAGTCTTTCTCTTCCCTCTCCCATCCCGGATCATATTCAGGTGCGTCCACAGAAGAGGAAATCGCAATGCATCTTGCTCAGCAGGCGTAGCTTGGAGTGGGAGTGTATGTAGTAGGGTGGGTAGTAAGGTAAGGAGGCCACCAGAGAGGAAGCCAAACGGCCTATTAAGCGCAGCTAAGCTAGGAGAAAGCCAGATGCCGGAGGTAAGCTGTATTTGGGCCGGAGCATTGATTTCCCATAACGAATAGGCTAGCTCGAGATCTCAATTGCCTATCCTGTGTTCGAGAAGGTCCCGCAGTTCCTGGGCAGCACCTCGAAGTTTTGTTTCTTGTCTTGCATGAGACTCGAGATATTCCTCACTCCATGGCATGGCACCTTTCGCTCATCCATTCTGCCCGTGCGGACGCCCTTTTTCTTTCATTATCATCTACCGCCCTTTCTTTCATCCCAGCTATTCACGCATGAGGCTCGTCGTATGTATGCTCGACTTCGTTTGCCGGTGCTATAGGTAGGAGTACATTATGGCAGGATCAGTCACCGGGGCAAACACCCCTCCTCCAAGAAGAATTGTGCTATGCCCCCTCGATCCCTATAGATGGAAGGAGCTGCCTGGTGATCCCTAGGTTGCAGCACGTCTGGTCGTTAACTCCTCGCACCACTGCCGCCGTTTCTAGGACCGACCAACGCCTCACCTGCACAAACCTACGTAGTGTAGTATCGGTGGCACATTCAACATAGCGTTCGGACTCACGTTCCTTCCAAAACCAGGGGTCTTCGAGCCTGCTGCGTACGATTAGACAGCCTTGCAGTGGCAAAAGGATTAGAGGTCCCCCCATGCTACGGTTCCCTGCGGCCCGAACCCGGTGCCACATTAGGTTAGGGAGTTTGGCGATAATAGCTCCTCTACGTCCCCGCGCTGCCCTCCTAGGCGCGCAACACTAAGTAATCCAAGCCAACCCACATTACTGACTAACGGTGGATAATCATATTTCTTAGAGGTACTAAATACAACTCCATGAATGAGCAAAATGAAAGTTGCATTAATGATAAAGATCTCTGGGGAAACCGCTAAAAAAAGATTGAACATGTGGGTGGAAGGATCCGAACGAATTCTGCTTTCATTTCCCCCGTATAGAGCATTGAGTTACTTACGTTTAGGTCTTCAACAGGCAGGCTGCATTGACGACGGCGGCTAGGAAGGATTGCTAGACCAGTAGCCAGACCAACAATGAATGTGTAATGCTTGTGATTCCACACCAGGCTCAACAATAAAGAATTTCATATCGAAAGGCCTCTAAACGAAAAAGGAGTCCATGACCCCGCGTATGAGGTCGAATTCCACACTTTTCTCTTGAGTATACCCATCATCATCATTACCAAAAAATGGACGTCACTTTGGGACACATGCGGATAGCCACCCTATCGAAAGGGTTAAAAGTCAGCCAAACGAGCTCAAACTCTTTTTTTTTTAGTTCCCTTTGAGTTCCACTTCTCAAGGAAAGTAGAGTCTTATAAAAGACGCCACTCTACGAGGGAAGTCCCCGGGTCGAGTCTTTGCGAGTTCATCCCAAACAAAGTGAACCCCTTCTTTACTGGGTCTTGGTCAAGAAGATGCAGATAAAACGCCAATAGCCTGATACGGCATAAGCTTGAAAGAAAAGAGCTATCAATCATCATCAATTTGTCTGTCTCTCTCTCTTCCGAAACGAAACAAAATCTATCAATAAATGACGAACCCCCTTATACAGATGATAGGACAAGGCTAAGGCAGTAATCTCGACGAAGATTAGGATGAGCTTTGATGAATAAAAGAGGAATCTGTAGAAACTCTCATGAGTGAAGCAAATCAAACCCATTTTCAGACAAAGAAGATAAAAAAACAAAACGAGAGTGGCTAGGAAAGCCCCAGAGATTCTATGGGAAATTGGAAACGTCGAAGTGAGTTGTGGCTTATAAATAGGAAGATGAGGAGATAACGGGCGAAGGATATTCATGATATTAGGTTCGATTTATGTTCTCTCGCTCCCCTATTCTTTATGGTCGAGTAGTTGAGCTTATTCACCTCTACACCTCGGGCTCATAGCTTCGTCCTCTCCCCTTCTCGTCGAGTAGCTTCGCTCCTTGATCGCTCCGCTGCATACCGAAAAAGAAAAGAAGAAAAAGCCCATCTTCCATTAGGGCCCCTCTTTCACTATCAAGAGTGGGGCGAGACTATATTGCTAGAAGCTGATTTTGCATTCTTGGAAAATGAAAGAGAGAAGATTGCGTTCAATATTGTGTTTGACCTGATTGTTTATGGAGCTATCATCTTTCCTAAGCTGTGTTACTAGCCCCAGGAAAAAGATTTCTACTTTTTTTCCAAGTTCTCAAGATCAAAGTGCTGCGCATGCGGAAATAGAAATCTGAGCGAGACAATCCCCGATGGAGCATTTCGGCCTGGACCTGTTCTTCAAGGACCCCTCCTGTCCTGGCTTTGAGCGACCCTTTCTTTCAGTTGGGCCTCCACAATCGCCCTAATACGGGCTGGATCCCTTTCCCCGTACACATCCATATCGGGTTCGCCTCCTCAATCAACGGTAACTTCTACTTCTTCCCGTGGAGGCAGATCGAGATCCATGTCCCACCCAGGGAAAGAGTTTGAGCTCGATGCGCCTGAACCCCGAACCATCTTGACCTCGGCTAAGTACGGGAAGCCGCTTATCGTCCGAACACTCATCCCAAGAATCAAAATCAAGTCCTTTTAAAGAGAATGCGAAAAGCTAAGATCCTTCTTTATTAGAAAAATGAATAAGAGGTTGAGCTCAACATTCAACTTCAAGTCCTTTTGATGTTGAGAACCCCAAGAAGATCTCGTACTCTTTCATGTGGAATCATTGCAGTTTGTGAACTTTGAGTTTGGACTAAACTAATAAATAAGGATGCCCAGATATACTCAATCCTAAATGAAGAGCTCCCTCCTATGTTGACACCAACAACTGGCAAAAGAATGATGTGAATGAAAAAGAGCGAACGAACGGGAAGCGCTTCGCTGATGTACTGACCCAACAAAGAAAGATTACAGTATGTGCCTCTCTTCTTTCTGACTTTTCTTGTTCGACGCTCAGGATCTATCCCTCCCGCAGTACTCAAATCAGAATGGAAATTTGTCTGTAAATCCCCATCCTTCTTTTTCGATGGAGTCTATAGGCGTGAAATAAGGTCTATTATCGACCGCTCTATATGAAAGCGTGCAAAGATGCCTTCTACCATAGGCTCAGAAAGAGCGCAACTAATCAAAGTGAGACCAGCTCGACTCGGATCGAAGAAAAGTTGATTTGTGTATAACCAACTCCAGCTCCGGGAATCCATAGATTCATTTTGAAGAGTAAAACGTAATCGAATGAATCCATGCCAGCCATGCCAATGATAGAGAGAGGAGTACGACATATGAGCTCAGACCCTTATGTGAGCTTACCTACCTACCTTAGCCTCCCCGCACGTGCCCATGTCCGCCTCCCTACTCTTCTTTCAGGCATATTACACTAATTCCTGATTTTGAGTAAGGTATCATTACGCCCCTATGAAATGAAATAACACATTTTTCATCTAACTTGAGATCTATGATATTGATTGCTTTAACACGTCCCGTCCTCTTGCTAAAGAAATACGACCGACGATACAGACAGATATGTGAGATGATCGATAGAGCCTATATTGGAGAGTGGAAGGAGAAGTCTCTATTTACATAACGGAAAGGATGGGAATGAAGAACGGGTGCCCAGCCCATCCATCCCGAGCGGAGAGCTAACCAGGAATGGGCTGCATTTGAATAAAAGAAGGAACTTAATAAGAAAGAGTATTCTCTGAGTCGTTTTGGTTATACAATTTTGGGTGGGTCTTGTTTGAATGGTTTCTTTACCTATTCGGGGTCAGTCCTTTGAGCAAACTCAGGGAGGGAGATGAGTCACTTTGTAACTTAGTAATTTTCGAGAAAGAATAAAATGCAAAATCTAATTCGATTCTATTTGCATTTTGGATTCTATTATTCATACATTGTTTTGGAAATTGACATCTCAGAAGAGATACGACATCATGCTACGAGCTATTCGAGTCATCCACTTTGGTATAAATTGAGTGGAAATGGGACAAGTCTCATGAAAATGAGAGATTTCTTGCATTGTCCAGACTATAAGAAAAAACTACGAATGTCTGTGATTCAGGCAAATCCCTCGGGGAACAATTCTTTTGTATACAATTTCAATGATGAAACAAGGGTTGAATATACTATTTATTGCACCTTGGCAACCTTTGACAGCTAAGAATCGCTTTCCGGGCTAAATCGATGGTAATTGCTTTCCTATCAAAATCGATGGTGATCGGTTACCACTATCAGTTAGATTGAATAAGAAGATTGGGCTAGCTGATGTATTCCAGAAAAAGGAGAGAATACAGAGCTTCAAACTAACGCATTAAACTATGCGTATATTAGAGACAGAGACCTACGCTTCATTCTCGTTCTTTCTATCATCTTTTGGTTTACCCTATGGGTCTATCTTACCCCCGTGCCACTGAATAAGCATCCATTTGCTTGGACAAGCCTAGACTGCAAATTCTTAAATCAAGTGATCTCTGATACATATCAGTCTAAAGTGTGCGCCACCCATCTGTTAGTAGCCCTTGCCCATGCGGGGAGACACTCAATCAAACAGTTAGGGAGATCTGACTTACTCCTTAACACCTTTGATCCTCTCCAAATAAATCCAAAGCCAGTGTTTAATCAAAAAACATATGAATGATAGGCACAATAATCCTAGTTCTTGCGCTTACCGAGTCTGTTTCGCCACATGGTGTTTATATTGATTGAATTATAGAAGAAAGAAATGAGGAATTAATCAACTAAGGATGAATCCACTAATGATAGATAGATTAGTCTTACATCAAACAAATAGATGTTACTCTATTAATAGAACAATGGATGATGATAAAAAATGTTCTCTTTCTTTATAGTTTGGTATTGAAACTCAATGATGTTGACTCCGTCTTTAAGCACAATTATGGCGATGACTATGATCTCTCGGAAGTTGAGCTTCTTGGATTACAAAATGAATATCAGCAGTTAGATACAACTTTTTACCACTACGCTTAGTTATAGAATATGGAGATTCCCTCGGGTCGAATTCGACACCTATCTTTTCTGTCGAACCCTCTAACACAGAGGACCATGTGGTTATTTGTGCTGACGGTGCTATCTTAATTGATGAATTGGGTAGATCTTCCTATTTTTGCAAATCTTCTTTATATAAAGAGAAAGGATTGGATTCCCAGTCTCATTACCACTCAACAATCCAAGAGTGGAGGGGTGTGGAAGCACTTCTTCGATGGAATTGCTCGAATTCTGCTATCACCTTCCCCAGATCTAGACTTTTTGAGAAAGTCAAAACTCTTGCCTAAACAGAACTATGCTCGCTTACAAGATTCAATCCTTATCCCCATTTTTGGTAACATGATGGATTGAATAATAAAGCTTTATGGCCCCAGCAAGCCATAGAACGTGCTCTTAGGGGAGGTGAACCCATCCCATTCTCTGTGGGCCTCATTCACATCAATGAGGATGGGCAGATTCTAATTCAAAGCAATTGCTAAAAAAGATACTGATTTTATATGATGTGATTTTGGGTTGTGGGGTCTTATTTATCAACGAAAGTTGGTGTGAAAGCTATACGACATTGAGAAATGCTTTTCTTTCAGTTAGAGTTTGAGGTTCTGTTTGAGTTTCAGCGTGAGTGAATACACGCACCTTATGTCGGAGGACACGAGAACCCTCTTGGTATAGACTGATTTGATCTCGTTGCTGTGATGAACAGAGTGTTCTGCCACGGTCTTCAGTACTCCTATTTCGGAGGAAAGAAAAGACCGTCTCTTTGGAGGTCGTCAGTATAATGCTCCCCCGGACGTATTGTACTCCTTACTACGGAACCGGGTTACCAAGTCGCGATATGAATATCAAAAAGGAAGTTTGCTGGGCCATCCTTTAGGTTACAGAAGTGCAGGTTCAATTCCTGCTCGTGACAGTGTCGAGCATTATACTCTTAACCAAGAAATCCTTTCTCTAGGGTAGAACACCTATCTAAAGGGGCATTGAGATAAGCTTTTCGTCTTTTAGTGGTTATCTGTCATTTTCTTTTGGGTGGATCATGATCATCTATCTTTGTCTTTACATTCTTCATCAGTTCTGTCTTTCTAGTAGCATTCTTCTCATTAGTATTCGGTATTTTCTCGTCACATTCTCATCTTGGCTTAGTTACCTCTTTGAGTTCTTCTTCCAAAATGGGGTTGTGAGTGAGACCTGTTTTCTTCCTCATTTTATTCCACAGAAAAGCGAGAACTCTGAATTATTCCCAAAAAGTCTTGTTTGTGGCCTTCCTTCTCTTCTGGTTAATCCTGAGAGTCAGTCGGTAAAAGACAAAGAGAAAGCCGAAAGCAAGACAAGAAAGAATGAAACAGGAAAGAAGAAAGAAGAAGAAGAAATAGGAAAGACTATCGAAGAATCAATGAGATAGAACTGTAAAGAAAGACGAAAGATTCCTTCTATGTCTCCCTTATTTTTAGGGATCAAATCTAGTAAAGGTAATTCATTCATTATTAAGGAAAGACGAAACAAGAAGCCAACCGGCCGGTCTCTGATCTTCTCCTTCACCTTCCCCTTCAAGTGTTGAAAGTCAAGACTCAACTAAACATTCGTTATCCTGTAAACACTCCTTATGAATGATCGTTCACTGTCAGGAAAGACTATCGAAGAATCAATTCGACTTAACTGTAAGTAAATCCGCAAGATTCCTTCTTTCTCTTTCTCTTCCCCTTCAAGTGTTGAAAGTCTTCACTCTCTCTCTTCATTCTCCTTCATAGTCAGGAAAGAGGTAAACTCCGGAACTACTGAACCTGAAAGTCTTTCAAGTCAAGACTAGTTATTCCTTCTCCGATTCCTTCTTTCACTCTTAAGGACCAAGAATTCTCAAATTCTATCCCCATATAACTGTCAAAGTTCGTCAGAGGTTTTTCCCTAACAAAAGCTCCTGAAATCAATTTCATTCTATCCCCCCCCCCCCCCCCCCCCCCGTATTTTTGGGGATCAAATGGATGCTTTACCCTATTTTTGGGGCTATTTTCCTTGATTTCACTCTTTCACTCTCCGGTAAACACTAAAAAAAAACTAGAATTCTCCTATCTATCCAGTATTTTTAGGGATAAAATCGAGGTCTTTTGAGTGAGAGGTAATGAAACTATCAATCCTCAACTCTCTCTTCTATCTTTCTTTCCCTTCCCTTATTTCAGGAAGTAGGTAAACTCGTTCTCACTGCTTGCTTGGCACCTTTCCTCTTTATTATCCCCAAAAAGTCTTGTTTGTGGTCTTCCTTCTCTTCTAGTTAATCCTGAGAGTCAAGGGTCTTTTCTTATTTGGGCAGTCACGGGCTCTTTGAGGTCCTCCTAATGAGTCATGGATGTAACTGTTATTTGATTCCGACGACCATGTTCTCGCCTCCCCTCCCCTGTTCGGGCTGTAGTTCCACTTTCACGGAAGAATCGACAAGCTTTTTTGAAAGATTCCAAAGCGCACACTCGAAAGTACTTTGAATTGAAATTAGTCATTCGTTGTTCGAGACCGGTTGAGAATTTGGAAAACAAAAAAGAAAGACCTCTTCCGACGCGCACGCACGAGAAAAACTCTAATTCATTGTTACCACAGGCGATTCTGAAAAACAAAGTTCCATTCGAGATTGCGCAGAAGGTTGGGAAACCAAGAGAACGCTTCGCCTTTTCTTCCTCTATTTTTATCAAAAGCTTGTGATTTAGTTTTTGTCCCTTGTTTCGAGCAGCGACATTCTCCCTATAAATTCTCCCGAAAAAGAAGAGAAAGGAAAAGTCAGTCAGCCAATTTCTTGGAAAGTTCTTTCAATCCAGGGAAGGTTGATTGACAAAAGAGATTAGGTAGGGATAGGATAGGTCAGATTCCATGATTAGAGAGATGAGACTCGAGCTGTTTTCATGCCTGCAAGGGAGTCGGGATAGATAGGACAGGATCACGGTGGCTCTTAGATGCCATGAGTAGGACCCATATGGAAATGTTCGCCTGAGTCTGATTCAATTGAGATTAATTACTTTATTATCTTCTGACGTCACCTGGGATTCCTTTTTGGCCTCAGTATCCGCCGTTGGGTTATCAGACAGATCTCAGCGCAGGCTTGAATACTTTTTCCCCACGGGTTATGCATTGGGCTCCTCATGTATGAGAAAATCCATATCATCATTGGTGCCGTATTGATCCAGCTCTTAGGAGTCCATCCACAAAGATGCGTGCGGGGAGGGGTTTGAGGTCTGTAGGGTCCGAGCAACTAGGGCTTTCATCAAAGGGTTGAAGGAAGTTGAGCAAACGTGAAGGATGATGAATCACTTGCAGGGCATTCAGGGAGTAATGCTCGGGGGTTGGTATATTTTCATCTCATGTCTCTACCATCCGTTTCCCTCTTTTCTTCGGCTGGCGTGATAAGGAGGTTGGGATCCCAACTCAACAATGGCGGCTCGATCATGTTTATATTGGCAGGAAGAGGTACAGCATGAGTGGGTAGATAATTGGTAGTTAGATTGGGACGGTTTGCCCTGGCTCCATTTTCCCTTTCCCTGAATTAATAAGGTCTTGGATGTCATGTTTCAGCCTTAAACACCGGGTCAATCTTATTTATGGCCATTTGTCAGATGGTATTTGCAGTAGGTATTGTCTTTGTACCCTCTATCAATTTCTTTTTCCTGGGCGGATGTCCGCTTGAAAAAGGAAGGAGTCAAATGAGCTGGTGGCGGAGATGGGGGAAGAGGCGTGAGTACACCATTCTTCTTCAGCTTTTCCAAAGCGCGGCTGAGAGTTATGCCGAACGAAGTTCAAGTCCTGGGTGTCTTTGGCTTTCCGACAAGACATTGACTTCGCTGTTCTTGCTTCTTCCTCCCAGGGCGGCTATCTTCTTTCCTTTTTTGATCTGCCTTTTTGACATGTGATCCATATGAGTCACATTGTGGATATCATTTCAATACGAGTGGTTCCATCAAAGAGTCATAAATGGACATCGCTTGGAAATAGAAAGAGTCATGGTATTGCCTACTCATGTTACCATTATCCGCACTTTTTCCTTTTCTAGGAGGAGATATCGATCACTTGGGCAGCTTTGGCCAACGGGCCAGGAAATTCGAGAATCTTTCATTTGGTCGCTGGCGAGTCATTTCCAACCCTCTTTTGGTTACTTTCATCGGGGTGTTCTCATTTTCTATTCTTTCAGCATTGTTGATGTCATCCCAGGATTTCAGGGTATATTTGTCAATCTGTGTGAACCATCGCCCAGCCACTAAGAATTCCAGGAAAGATTTTGGCCATCTGCCTTCTGAGTGAGCCTTATAGAACCTACATTTGAGAAAAACTGCTGTGGATGAGTCTTAAGACAGCCAGTTCTATCGTATTTGTCTATGTCAGGCATCGCTTTTCTGGAGATTTTGCCTCTGTAAAAATGGTCATGTTGAGCCCATGGTCTGACGAACCTTGACTTTCTGCAACTCTTTCCTCTAACTTGGCTAGCTGCTCCCCTTGTTCTTTCAACCATTTTGACATTTCTGTTCTGGCTTTAGGGGAAGGAAGGGCTGTGGCCTGTTAAATGAAAAAGGTTGTCCTGGGTCGGGAGAGTCTGAAGCATATTGGTCACAATCATCAAAGACCTGAACTAGAGGTGCTTGAGGTGCAGTAGAAGGAGCTGACATATTGATGGCCCGGTTCATTCATTCCTATTCCTTTTTGGCCAACAGAGCCTTGAGTCGAAAGTGGTTGGTTCAGGCAGAACCGGGATTTCGGGTTCATCTGACATAGTAGCTACAATGGGAGATTTAGAATTCGGGGGTCTAACTTCTTCTACACGAACCAGTCGGCAAGATGGGCGGACCCAGGACGGTTCAAGGGGAACTTTCTTGCGGGATGGAATGATGTGAAAAAAGAGAATCACCTATCTCATAGTCTTGCTTAGTGCTCAGGTGCATCCTATTGGGTGTTCAAATGTAGTTCTGTTCTATGGCCACGTGTAATGATAGAATTTAAGCTAATGTAGGACAAGTAAAGGTTCCCACTGCAATGGGGGCTGAAAAAGAGACCTCCCAGCCCTTCATCCCTAGGACGTAGGACTGGTCAAACGGTACTATGCACTCTCACTTTGGTATACCCTCCTAAGAGGAGTACTTGGCAGCTGGTGGTGGGTTTTTGGGATGGTATGACTCGGCTCCCTGGCCCGTAGCAACCAATACTTCCCCCCGGGTTTTCCTATTTCTGGACTATATGCAAGATGCAAATGCATGCTTAGGTGTAGTGCGGTGGTGTGTGCTTATTTCAAATAGGTGCCTCCTAAGTTTCTACATATTCTATTTTGAACAAAGGAAACAAGAAGGGTTGGTTCATTTTCAAGTCAAGTGAGAAGCCAAAAACCATAGCATAGATTTGAGGCTGATATTACCTAGTGGAGTCGCCAGCAGTAGCGCCCGCATTTTGTTTGGCACCGCTTGCCACATCATCACGAGGCCACAAAGTCCTATCAAAAGAGGAGAAAAAGGGGTTTAGAGTCGACACCTAGGCATAGGGCCTTAGGACTCAAGAATTTGACTCCGAGTCTAGGAACCATTGGTCCGGGTAAGGCCTTCCTTTATATATTCCAGTATAGTAGCGGGGCGTTAGCGAAGGCAAGAAAATGGAAGAAGCAAGTCATTCATTTGACTGAAAAAAGTCATTCATCATTGAGTATTACAGAAGTGACGATTTCTCTCTTTAAGTAAGAGATTGGCCATCGCCCAAAGGCGGCTAATTGAGCCGGTCATCGGTTGAGCCTTTACTCACTTTAAAAGCCACTTTCTTTTCTGATTAGTAAGTGGATGAATATTCGTTGTATATCTATATTGGAATTGAGATTTAGCATTGTTTTTTTTCAGTATATATACTCTAATGTTCAGTGAGATTTCCTACTGACGGAATCGCTTGAATTAGTTGAAGGAAAGGAGGTGGCTGGTCTCATTGGAGAGGAGAGTTTTGATAGCGAGGGAGGCAGGGGTGCGTTGGTATCGTATATGTATATATATAAAAGGCTGCATTTAGGAGTGATCCTTCCCTTTTCTTCCAGTGGCGATCTCACTTGAGAAAGAGAGTCTGTGCTTAGTAGCGCGTAAACAGAACATGTAGCTCCATAGCGGAACTAGTCACTGGCTACAGGTTTCTTTCCTACCGCCGGACCGGAGGCAGCCGAGAATGTGATGTCAAAAGGACCAACGACGATGAAGGAGAAGAAAGAAGGAGTAGGAGCTAGCCTGCCTTTATAAGAGTAGGGGCGAAGAAGCTCCACGAGAAGAGGCGCGAAGCTAAGAGACTGGAAAGGAGAGGAGCGAAGCGGCTCAATCGAGAGGGAGAGGAGTGAAGCGGGGAGACCGAGAGGGAGAGGAGCGAAGCGGTGAGACCGAGGTGTAGAGGCGAATGAGCGAAGCTAAGAAGACTGCAAAGGAGAGGAGCGAAGTGGCTCGACTGGAAAGGAATGGAGCGAAGCGGGGAGACCCAGTTGTAGAGGTGAATGCGCGAAGCTAAGAAGACTGTAAAGGAGAGGGGCGGAATCGAATGATTATGATCTTGATGACAAAGCCAAGAGGGGAGAGCACTTAGACAATTCACTTTGAGTACAGGGAAGTCTGCTGGTAGGAATTCCTCAGGGCGTATTACGGTTTTTCACCGAGGGGGTGGATCGAAGCGATTGCAGCGAAGAATTAATCTGAAACGAAGCACTTCGTCTATGGGCATTGTAGAAAGAATAGAATATGACCCTAATCGTTCTTCTCGGATCGCTCCAGTACGATGGATCGAGGGGGTCCGCCAGAGAAAATGCAAGACGATAGAGGAGTTTGCTCCGCCGCGTAAGATCCTCGAACCTACCACGACAACCATCCGCGGCCTATTTTCGTTCTCTTCCACGCCCGGGAAGGTGGATCAAAGAAAGGTAGCTTGCTTCTCTCCTGGACAGATGGCGGCTTATGTAGTGGTCGGCCTTCCTACCAGGATTCCTCCTTGCTCGAAGAGCCCCTTTACTAGTAAGGGCGCAGGAAGAAAAAAAACTTGTGCTAAGGACGTTTTCTTCTCTGCCTTCTCCTCTAAAAAAACCAAGGGAGAGACTGCATCCCTTTCCTTCGGTAGCTCTTTAGGTTTCCCAAGGATAGCGGTAGCTGGGGCAAAGCCAGCTTTCTTTGCTCCGCGAATGAGAGAGAAAGTCAGAGGAAAAACACGTTCTCTCTTTGCGAGGTCCGAAAGTGGAGAACACATAGCATTCTCTGGGCACACAAGATGAAACGTAAAGCAGCACTTGATTGGTAGAGTTTTAGGCGACAAGAGACTGACGGGCTTGTTGGAGGTGCTGAGCATAACGAATCGAAACCAGAGATGGATCCAGCTAGCTTGCCTGCCAAGCCGATAGGCGAAGGGTCGAAGGATGGAGCGTGCAAAGTCAATCGTGCACCTGTCGTGTGACCCGTTGTTCCTAAGCAATGTCTTGCGAAGCGACCCACCTAGAAAAGCTCCCCTTTATCTTAGGGCTAAAATGGAACTTCGATCGGATGCGGGTATCCAACCCCGCCGCTGAGATGTCAAGCGGATTCCTGGGCGTTGACGAATGGCCGGCCACCTTTGACGTTAGAAGAAAGAGCAAAAGGCCCGGGGCATAGCTGGATGAACCAATGTGAATGAGTGTAAGCTTCGTGACCCGAACACGATTGGTGCTGACCACACTAGGGGTGGGCTACCGTGGTAGCAAGAGAGAGAGGCCAGGCGGTGACAATTGAGAGGTTGTCACTGAGCATTCCTAGTCACACGGGAAGAGAGGTCAAATGGCAAGAAGGCCATACGCCCGTTTGGCTCCTCGTGGAGTATAGCTCACATCCAAACATCTATCTGATTGGGGAACGGGGCAACGCCCATGAAGCTCCGACGGAAAGGGAAGGCCTGCCAGGCCGTATGCCCATGGGTGCAGGATTCTTCGAAAAAGCGCGGGCTGACTCGGAGACCTGGGACCTTGGCTTAGCAACGAATGAAGGGGAGCTCAAAGAGCTTTCTCCCCTAGTGGCTTATGTAGTGTTCGGACGGCAGAAAGCTCGCTAAGCCTTGCTTCCCTCCCTTCTTCAATGAAGTGGAAAGTCTGAACACTTAGTATAGTAGTCGGCATTCTATAAGCGACTTGTCGAGTCTACGAAGCTTTGCTTCTTGTAGTCGGCATTCTATAAGCGACTTGTCGAGTCTACGAAGCTTTGCTTCTTGTAGTCGGCCCCTAATGCCTCCCCCTGAATTTGCTTGCCTCCTTACAGCTCAGACAGAATGACGCCTTTTCTTTAGTATTGAGTATTAAGTAGCTAAGTTGACAAAGGGGAACAGCCAACCCACTCTTCTTTATAGTCGTAAAGGGCCTCTCTGAAAAGTAAGGAAGGAGGCCAAGGGCGAAAGCCAGACAAAAGAAAGGACTATGATATTGGCAGTATGATATAGTCAGAAAGTACGAAAGTACGTTAAGGTTACGAAGTCACTTAGCCATCTACAAAGAAAGGGAAAGGCAAAGGCGTCGGTACGGAGTCACGTCAACTGTGGATATAGACTAGGTAGGCTAGTTGGAATGGAACGGAGTCTGAAACTATGGACCGAGACTACACTAAGGAACAAGGAAGCTTGACTGAGCAAAGAAGTCAAGGAACGAAGCTCTTTCTCTAATAATAGCCACAACTATTTATTTCTTATAGTTGGCAAGGCTTTCTATTTAGAGAGAGGCAATGGAATTGTGAGACCCTACGGGCGAAGAGGTTTAACCACGAGACCAAAGGGAGAGGGGGCTTTTAGTTCTTAGAAAGAGACGTACGAGGTAGCTCACGTACGGTTCGGGAGCCGAGCCCCAGCACAGGGACTTAGGTCAACACTTATTTAATAGCCAGTCATCAATTGGAAGCGGGCAAGATGGTGATGAATTACGATTGGTCCAAACCTTCGACCAGCGACTTATTGCGACCCGCCCAGAATGGCCATACATCCTAAGACCTTATTCACACAGCGCAGAAAGGCCGAATGTCAGGGGGCAGTCAGCTGGCTGCTTCTTGGCCACGCCCCCCCGCAACTAGATAGGAGATACTTGATCTAAATTCTCAAATAGGAAATTGCATACCATTCGCCGATATACGTATAGGAACATGGGTACATGATATAGAATGTTATCCAGGTCAAAGCGCAAAGCTGGCTCGAGCCGCAGGAACTTTTGCTAAAAGAATGAAGGAACCTGCACCCCTTACACTCTCTCTTAGGCTTGTGCGGCTACCTTCGGGTGTTGAAAAACTCATTGATGGAGCCGAGCTACTACTACTAAAGGAGGTAGACCTTCGGTGTCACCTTCAGGGAAGCCCACCAGGGATTTCGGGTGGGGGCGGAATCGAAGCGAAGAAATTCTGAGTTCATGCCACGACAATCTATATGGAAGGGCAGTTTTGTTGATGCATTCCTGTTGAGAATGAAGAAGAAGAGAGATCCTCTTTTGAACAGGAAAATTTGGTCACGTAGATCTTCGATTTTGCCGGAATTCGTTGATAGCTCCGTACGAATTTACAATGGAAAAACTTCTGTTCGTTGTAAGATCACTGAAGGAAGGGTTGGTCATAAATTTGGAGATTTTGCTTCGACACGGAAACGAAGACTTTCGAGAACAAATATTGGACCGGGAAAAAAAAGGGGAGAAAGTCAAGGCGCATATGGCACGAAAAGGAAATCCGATTTCGGTAAGACTTGATTTGAATCGTAGTTCAGATTCAAGTTGGTTCAGTGAGGGCGACTGCAAAAGTCACCGAATAGGTCAGTCTTTTCCTTTTGTCCTATATTGAAAATCAAAAAAGCGTGGGAGGACATTGCACAGATGTCCAGGACGGACACGACTTCTTCTAACGCTAGAAGACCACTGGAAGACACCCGAGACCAGAGCATGTCGTGAAAGAAGCACACTGACCGTGCTTCGACCGTGTCTCTGGGGCACAGTTGAATGTAGATATCATGAACGCGAGGTGCAGGATACCAGGCTGAGAAACCCGGGCAACCACTACCCTATGTGCTGATCGCTAGAGCATTCAGGGCCCCGGCGCCCAGCAGAGCTAGAGAGGCCTAGTCGGATATGAGAAGTGTGTTGGTGTTCGTATAACACATGCGGAAGCAATTTGGATCTTAGGCACTTTTAGAACATCAATTATTGTAAATAACTAGCATGTTCATAAGTATTAAAACTTAATGGGTTTAAATACTAACATTTTGTAGTTCAAACTTCTTTTGCCTCACGAACCGGTTTCGAACCACCACTAGTGTCTTCTCCACTATCCTCCGGCCTTAGAACGGGATTGTGGAATCCGGTGAGTGACTAAACTTGGGAGGGATTTTGTATATGTGAAAGAGAGTGTTTGTGAGAGGTTTTTCTCAAGGTTTTTCATCAAGATGAAGAATCCCTTCCAAGTATCATGATCACTCTATTTAAAGAGTCAAGTTTGCATGTTCATGCAAACTTGAGATCACCAAATTTTGACACTTAAAATTCCACTCAAATGTTTGGGATTATGTGGCAAGCATGCATGTTTGAGTTAACCAAATTTTGACACTCAAAATTCCACTCAAACTTGTGGGGTTTATTTGGCAAACATGCAAGTTTGGTTAAACCAAATTTTGACACCTACAAATTCCACTAACATGGATTTTTCCATTTGATGAAAGTCAACATTTTGACTTTCTTCATTTTAATTCAACAATTAATTTGAATAATGAATTTCAAATTAAAGTAACATTAAATGATTAATTAAACTATTTAATTAATATTTAATATTAATTCAAATGCCAATCCCAATCAATTCCGACACATAATTGATTAAGATATTTAAATCTTATTTAAATATCTCAGATTCTCTCTTTTCGTTTAATTCGTAAATAAAACAAAATTGCGGTTAAATATATCGTATATATGTAACGCATATTCCCTAATTTGAATTCGAACACTTCGAACTCACTCGTCACACTGTTCTATGGTTTAGTCCGATATGAGCTAGCAGAGGGACCTAATGGACCTATAGATCATGGGCTCCAACGATCCAAGATTAACCGATTAAACTCATTAACCTGGTTAACCAACATTCGTTAACTACTAGGACACTCGACTATAGCCTAGTAGTTGCACTCCCCTCACTATAGATATATTTCTGTCCATCTGATATAACCATGATTAGTAAGTCGATCCTTCACAGGTTGTTCGTAACTAGAGCTGGGTCAATTTACCGTTTTACCCCTGAAGTTACTTCTTGTTCCTTATGTCTCACTGATCCTCTAATGAACAATTGGTTTGTGGTCCAACCAGTAAACCGAATCCCTCTCAGGCCAATGAGAGGGTGGGGCCCCTTGTTCAAGACCTGGAGTCAGTGCTTAAGGGAACTACGTTTCTTCTATCCCTAAAAGTGGGTAGGAGTGAATTCCATCTTGCACCCCACGTCCCCAGCCATTCACCCAGTCTTACCCCTGAAATGGGAGGCCTGTTGAGTCGGCGAACTAGAGCCACTCTCACCCATGCAAATCTAAGGATAATTCCGAATAAACAGGAGTTCATGGTTAGCTCAGGATTAAAACCGAGTTACCTAGGTTATCGAATGAAAAGAAAATCAGTCTCAACAGTAAACGACTTTATAAAGTGAGAGTGGTTTTCTTCATGGTCCGATCTTATGCAATACTCATTGCATAGGACGCCCCCACTCACATGTCTCCACATGCACAATTTAGTGATCACATTGTTTATATCATATACAAAAGTGGGCCGCATCCATAGTGTCCCCAGAATAAGGTACTCAGCCTTATCCTTATACTATAGATCATTTTGACTATATACTTGAACTTGATCCACTCTTATGTCTCTACATATAGTTCAAGTAATCATACTATAGCCAGAGTGTTCTTAGTTTATTGGATTTAGATTAATGATCGTAAAGTTCACTTTATTCAATAACAATTTTTACTGAATAAACATCAATAATAACTTTATTGAAAATAGAATATATCTTTGTTTATAAACTATGAGTTTTAGAACATAAAACCCAACAAAGTGCTAATAATTCGGTTCGTCTTGACTTCATTCAAGAACAAACACCCTGGAATCCATAAGAAAATAAGTGCTATCAGATCAGTGAATAAACCCAAACGCAGTGAATAAACCCAAATGCAAAGAAGAAAGAGAACTTTCTCGCTTGGTGCCTAAAGCGCACTATGCTCCCCTTTAACAAATGAGAGTTTTTGGTGGAACCGGTGAACCACGCGAGCAGGTTAGATGCATGCGTGGGACAGAGGGCTCGTAGTACCCGCTAGCGTAGCTATGCAGTGGAAGGGAAGGAGCCTAAATCAATCGAACGAACCCCCCCTTTTTTCTTTGATAAAAAACTGTTAAAAGATTACGTGTTTAGATTGCTGTATTTGATTTAAATCTTCTGATGGTTAGGAGTCGATTTTTTTTTATTTGATTTACTCTTGATTTGATTAGATTTTGTTTTGATTTGTTTACGGATTTGTTACCAGATTTTCTGATTTCTAGGTAGATTTTCTAGATATCTCTTTCTATTCTCTGTGTATATATAGAGCATTCTTGCTCTTCAAAATTCAATCATTTTATCAATTATTCAATCAATCCCTCTTTCACTAACAATTGGTATCAGAGCTATCTTCCTAAGGGATCTGTGAGATCAAGATGGAAGGAGAATCCAGTTTTTCCGCTGTTGCACCACCAATCTTCGATGGAGACAATTATCAAATGTGGGCAGTTCGTATGGAGACTTATTTGAAGGCCTTGGATCTTTGGGAAGCAGTAGAAGAGGATTATGAGGTCCCTCCACTCCCAGCAAATCCTACTGTAGCACAAATCAAATTACAGAAGGAAAAGAAGACGAGGAAATCAAAGGCGAAAGCTTGCCTATTTGCCGCTGTATCTCAAATGATCTTCATGCGAATAATGTCCCTCAAAACAGCAAAGGAAATCTGGGATTATCTCAAGACCGAATATGAAGGAGATGAGAGGATTCGTGGAATGAAAGTCCTGAATTTGATCAGGGATTTCGAGTTGCAGAAGATGAAGGAGTCAGAGTCGGTAAAAGAGTACTCTGACAGACTTCTCAGCATCGCCAACAAGGTGAGATTGCTTGGTTCTGTATTAAATTATTCCAGGATCATTGAAAAGCTGCTAGTCACTGTTCTAGAGAAGTTTGAAGCCACCATTACTACTCTGGAGAACACCAAAGACTTGTCAAAGATTTCTCTTACAGAGCTCTTGAATGCTTTACAAGCACAAGAGCAAAGGAGGTCTATGAGGCAAGAAAGGGTGATTGAAGATGCCTTACCTGTTAAGCATCAAGACAGGTATAAAAACAAGAAAATTTTCAAAAACCAATCGACGTATGGAGATCCATCTGCAGATTATCAGAAGACAAAAGGAGGAGGTTTCAGAAAATCCTATCCACCTTGCCGCCATTGTGAGAAGAAAGATCATCCACCATTCAAGTGTTGGAGAAGACATGACGCCTTCTGCTCCAAATGCAATCAACTTGGACATGAAGCTGTGATCTGTAAAGCCAAAGATCAGGTGAAAGAAGTAGATGTAGAGGTAGTTGATCAAGAAGAGGAAGAAGAAGATCAATTGCTTGTGGCCACTTGTTTCTCAGGCAAAGAATCAAGCGAGAGTTGGTTGATTGATAGTGGGTGCACAAATCATATGACATATGACAAGGAGTTTTTTGAGGAATTAAGAGACACTAACGTCAAGAGAGTGAGGATTGGCAACGGAGAACACTTGGAAGTCAAAGGAAAAGGCACAGTAGCTATAACAAGTTATGAAGGTACAAAATTTATTCCAGATGTTTTATTTGTACCTAAAATTGATCAAAATCTCTTAAGTGTTGGTCAGTTACTTGATAAAGGCTATAAAGTGTTGTTTGAGAATAAGCAGTGTTTGATCAAAGATGCTAGTGGCAAAGACTTGTTCAATGTCAAAATGAAAGGAAAAAGCTTTGCTCTAAATCCGATGGAGAAAGAGCAGATGGCCTTTATATCCAAAGCTAGTGCCACTGAGATTTGGCACAAAAGACTTGGGCACTTTCATCATCGAAGTTTGCTTCACATGCAGTCAAAGAAGCTGGTAGAAGGACTCGCTGACATTAATGATGACATGCCTCCTTGCCGTGCTTGTAATTTTGGGAAGCAACATAGGCAACCCTTTCCTAAACAGGCATGGAGAGCCTCGAAAAAACTGCAGCTGGTTCATACTGATCTTTGTGGTCCTCAGCAAACACCATCATTAAATGGTAATCTTTATTACATTATTTTTATTGATGATCTAACAAGAATGTGTTGGATCTTCTTTATGAAGCAAAAGTCAGAGGTTGCGGGTGTATTTTGGAAACTCAAGGCCAGAGTCGAGAATGAAAGTGCATGCTTGATTCAGACTGTAAGATCAGATAATGGCAAGGAGTACACTTCAGAAACTTTTAACAGGTTTTGTGAAGAGGCTGGAATTGAACATCAGTTGACAGCACTATACACTCCTCAACAGAATGGCGTCAGTGAAAGGAGGAATAGATTCATAATGGAGATGATGAGATGCATGCTTCATGAGAAGGATCTTCCAAAACGTTTTTGGGGAGAAGCAGCAAACACTGCTGTGTACTTGCAAAATCGAATTTCAACAAAAGCTGTGAAGAACCTGACGCCATTTGAAGCTTGGTATGGTTACAAACCTTCTTTAAAGTTCCTTAAAGTATTTGGGTGTCTTTGCTTCACTTACATTCCACAGGTCAAGCGTGATAAGCTTGACAAGAAGGCAGAAGCTGGCATATTTGTTGGGTATAGCACTATATCCAAAGATTACAGAGTTTTTCAACCGCACACTAGTCGAGTTATTATGAGCCGAGATGTTCATTTTGCTGAAAATGAGCAATGGAATTGGGAAGAACTGACAAAGGTGAATCAGATTCCTAATGCACCAAACAATTTAACCTTTGGTAGCATGTTAGAAGAATCTGAAGATGAACGACAAGAAGAGTCTGAAGATGAACAACAAGATGATTTGGTTGATGATGCACCTGTGAGAGGTACAAGGTCACTATTTGATATTTATCAAAGGTGTAATGTAGCTATTTGTGAGCCTGCAGGGTTCCATGATGCAAAAAACAGCCAATATTGGATGGCTGCAATGCAGGACGAGCTTTCGATGATCGAGAAAAACAAAACATGGAAGTTGGTTGATCGACCTCTAAACAGAAAGATAATTGGAGTAAGATGGGTATTCAGAACAAAGCTAAATCCTGATGGTTCAGTTAACAAATACAAAGCAAGACTTGTTGTGAAGGGATATGCACAAGTTTTTGGAGTTGACTATTCAGAAACATTTGCATCTGTTGCCAGGCTTGATACAGTAAGATTGTTGCTTGCTCTTGCTGCTCAAAAGAGTTGGAAAGTATTCAAGTTAGATGTTAAATCTGCATTCTTAAATGGAGTCTTGCAAGAAGAAATTTTTGTCGAGCAACCTGAAGGTTTTGTTAGCAGAGGCAATGAAGATAAAGTCTACTTGCTGAGAAGGGCTTTATACGGTCTTAAACAGGCTCCGCGAGCATGGTACAGTAAAATTGATGATCATTTGGTTGGTCTTGGCTTTCAGAAAAGTCAATCTGAACTCACATTGTATGTCAAGCATGAAGGTACAAATACTTTAGTCATTTCTCTTTATGTAGATGACTTATTAATTACAGGAAGCAATCCAAAGCAAATTAACAAGTTCAAACTGGAAATGAAAAAGATATTCGAAATGACAGACCTTGGTCTGATGTCATATTTCCTTGGCATTGAGATCAAGCAAACCCAAGATGAAGTGTTCATTTGTCAAAAAAGGTATGCAAAGGAGATACTAAAAATTTCAGATGGAGGATTGCAAAGCAATGAATACTCCTATGAATCAAAAGGAGAAGCTGGTCAAAGATGATGATTCTGCCAAAGTTATTGAAGCTGAGTTCCGGAGCTTGGTAGGGTGCCTGATGTACTTAACAACAACCAGACCTGATATCGTAAATGCTGTAAGTATTCTCTCCAGATTTATGCATTGTCCCAATGAGACTCACATGAAAGCTGCAAAGAGAGTTATCAGATACATCAAGGGGACCTGGAATTATGGAGTGAAGTTCTTAAAGCACAAGGAAATGAAGCTAATTGGTTTCTCTGACAGTGATTGGGGTGGCTCAATCGATGACATGAGGAGTACATCTGGTTACTATTTTTGCCTCGGATCAGGCATGTTCTCTTGGTGCTCAAGAAAGCAAGAAACTGTAGTTCAATCCACTGGTGAGGCAGAATTGATAGCTGCAACCGCCGCAGTAAATCAAGCTCTCTAGTTAAGGAAAATTCTCGTGGATCTAAACTTGGAGCAAAAACACAGCACTGAGATACTAGTTGATAACCAAGCTGCTATTGCAATCTCCAATAATCCAGTTTTTCATGGAAAGACTAAGCATTTCAACATCAAGTTATTCTTTGTTCGAGAAGTTCAAAAGAGTGGTGATGTGACTCTTTGCTATTGCAAATCTGAAGATCAAATTGCAGATGTCCTTACCAAACCTCTGCCACTTAGCAAGTTTGAAGATTTCAAAAAAAAACTTGGAGTTTGTAGCATTTAAACCAGGAGGAGTGTTAAAAGATTACGTGTTTAGATTGCTGTATTTGATTTAAATCTTCTGATGGTTAGGAGTCGATTTGTTTTTTATTTGATTTACTCTTGATTTGATTAGATTTTGTTTTGATTTGTTTACGGATTTGTTACCAGATTTTCTGATTTCTAGGTAGATTTTCTAGATATCTCTTTCTATTCTCTGTGTATATATAGAGCATTCTTGCTCTTCAAAATTCAATCATCTTATCAATTATTCAATCAATCCCTCTTTCACTAACAAAAATACAGTACAAAGAGATTAGACTTCGGATGAGACTAAGCAGCCACCGACCGTTACGACGCGCCCCTGAACCATCTTGATTAAGACCAAACAAACAAAACCTATCAAAAATAGAGTAGAGCATAGTTTAAGCTCTCAAACAAATAAATGAGAGAATGGAAAATGATGAGAATATCCACTAGTAGGGATATATATAGATGGAGAGTCTCTCTCAGTAAAGAGAGTTGTAGATTCGTAGGAAAGGAGAGTAGCGAAGCAATGAGGCACACAACGAATGAGCGAAGCAACTTTACCAGAAGGGAGAGGTGAATGAGCGAATGAATCAGTTCCCCTTTTTCAATAACAAAAAAGGAAAGAAAGAAGGGCCAACTATTAGAATATTAGTAAAAGCGCCTTAGCCTATCTCTCGATATAGGAAGGGTCCTTTTCTTGCTCGTTAGCGCTCCCTTACCCTTCTTTCTCAAAGGTTTTGCATTTAGTTGTCTACGCCTTTTGAAAACCTGACTCTGACTACTAATAATAATGAAGGGGCTTCTTTCTTCAAATATCCTATCAAGTTGGGGCTGAAAAGCTTTGAGTTTAGGGGTGGTTTGGAACCCTATACAAGGGGCTTTTCCTTTCAAATGACACCTCTTTCTTTTGCGAGGGCGTTGCACGAAACCAACCCGCTCCCACGCCTGATCAAGTACCTGTTGCTTTGCTGGTAGGCCCACTTAGGTTAGGGTTGTCCCTCAGTTCTTACCAACCTCCGGTGTGTAATCGACATGTTGCTAGCTTCAATCAACTCGGTGGAATAAGAATCATTGATTCCCTTGTCTATTTCTTATTCATTCATAGCGTTTGGCCGGTGCGTGCTCCTTTCTCAACCCAGAACAACTCTGAACGTTAGGGAAGATAAGGGAAGACCACCTGAGCGAACCGACTGAAGGGACTTGACTTATTCGAACCGAAGGATAGCGGCTTCAAACTCAGCCTATCACGAGTAGCCTCGCTGCTTGATCGGCGGGGAGGAGCATCTCAAAGTATGGGGCAAAGGATCAAGCGCTTTGACTTTGTCTCCCGGGATCCACCACAGTTTTTGTTTGAGAGCCGTGTGACGGGTGACTATCCAGCACGGTTCGGAGAGCACTTTGAGTCTATGTTGGTGAATAGAAGCCCCCCCTATCAAGAAAGAAGTGGCTCTTCCCATGGCGGAGTCGCCATTGACTCTATTTATTATTATGGTAAATCACTGTATCAAGATGTCAATCTGAGATCTTATTTCGGTTCGATACGTCCACCTACGAGACTGACCTTTGGCTTTCGTCTTGGTAGGTGTATTATTTTACATTTTCCCAAAATCACATTCATTCATTTCTTTCTTACCCGTCGACCACGAGGACTGAAACGACGCGCAAAATCCAAACCCGAAAAGGATCAGGGCCGGTGGTGGGCATTTGGGAAAGTCGGGCCAATTGGGTATCTTCATTCAAGTGACGATACAGAAGAAGAACGAAACAAAGTGAGAGGCCGGGAGGCAGAGAAAAGAGTGGAGTCGATGATCAGGCTCGACGATCGGGAAAAGTAAAACGAAATTAGGATTTGGCCGAAAAAGAAGCAAGACTATGGATACCATGACCGATCACCATCGAGAAAGAAGAATCTTTCTAAATCACTTCGCGTCAGCGGGGCCTTCAAGCATCCGAAATATGCCGGAGTTGTAAATGACATAGCGTTCCTGATCGAAAATGACGACTCCTTCAGAAAAACTCAGTTATTCAAGTTCTTTTTCCCAAATCAGTCCCGCTCCGACGGCCCGACGAGTCATCTACTTAAAAGAACCCTCCCCGCAGTGCGCCCCTCCTTGAATTATTCGGTCATGCAATACTTATTGAATACAAAGAACAAAATGCATTTCGACCCCGTCGGAGTTCTCAATCATTTCGTGGCACCGGGCGTGGCTGAACCATCTACGATGGGGGGAGCGAATACACAGGGAGAAAGCTTAGATAAGAGAATACGTTCTCGCATCGCTTTTTTTGTAGAAAGCTCGACCAGCGAGAAAAAGTGTTTGGCCGAACCCAAAAAGAGGTTGACCCATTTCATTTGCCAAGCAAATGATCTTCGTTTCGCAGGAACAACAAAAACAACCATATCGCTCTTTCCTTTCTTCGATGCTACCTTTTTGTTTCCAAGGGTATGTATAAAAACCTTTTTTTGAGGATACCCGGGAACAACTCCTAGGTCAATTAAGGATCAAATGTTGGAACCTCATGGGTAAGGAGGATAAGGTAATAGAATTGATAGAGAAATTCATAGACCTAGGTGGGATAGGAGAATTGATAAAGGGAATAGAGATGATGATAGAGATCATACTGAGAAACAGAAGAATTCCGTATGGGTACAACTCTTATTTGAACGAAGTGCAAAAAATGAGATCTTTGTTGTCTAATAGAACAAAGACTAATACCTTAATTGAGTCAGTCAAGATCCAATCCGTTTATCAAAGTGCTTCTCTGATTGCTCAAGGCATCTCTTTTCAACTGAGAAACAAAACAAGATCATTTCGTTCCATTTTCACTAAAATAGTGAAGGATATTCCATTTGGAATGAAAAAAGGGGTTGAGGGGATCCGTATATGTTGTTCAGGTCGATCAGAAGGCGCGGAAATAGCTAGAACTGAATGCGGAAAGTATGGAAAAACATCTCGTAATGTATTTAACCAGAAAATCGATTATGCTTCCGCAGAAGTATCTATCGTTATGGAATCTTAGGTGTCAAAGTGTGGATTTCATATAAAAAACAAAAAAAGGAACGTGTTATATCCGAAACGTACGAAATATAGTAAATCTCGTAAAGGCAGATGTAGTAGGGGTTGCAAACCAGACGGTACACAACTTGGTTTTGGAAGATATGGCACTCAAAGTTGTAGAGCTGGTCGTCTTTCATATCGAGCCATTGAAGCAGCGTGTAGGGCTATAATCGGACAATTCCATCGTGCTATGAGCGGACAATCCCGAAGAAATGGTCAAATATGGGTCAGAGTTCTAGTAGATCTCCCCATTACCGGGAAACCTACAGAAATCAGAATGGGAAGAGGAAAAGGAAATCCTACGGGTTGGGTTGCTCGTGTGTCCACGGGACAAATCCCATTTGAAATAGATGGTGTGAGTTTGTCAAATGCTCGACAAGCCACTACATTAGCGGCGCATAAACCATGTTCGTCAACCAAGTTTGTTCAGTGGTCGTAACCTCATTTATTGGTTAGTGGGGATAAACCGGGCCGGGATTCAAAAGAATTGGGCAAAGTGTTTGTTCCCGAACGACATAAGTGGAAAGACACTAAGGGAGAGGGAGATACTCCTTTATTTTTGTAATCGCCGAAATTGTACGACGAACCCTTTTGTTCCAGGCGTACGACCCCGATACGGTCAGGTTTTTATCAGTAGGCTCGGTTTCTAATTCTAAAGTGATAGTACTATGAATATAAAGTGATAGTACTATGAATAAATCTGAATAAGAAAGAGAAGAGCTCAGATTCCGGAAAGAAAGCTTTATGGGAAAAAGGAAGAAGAAAAGTATGTATTTATATGGTGGGGGTGAAAGGAATTATCATCATTTTGTTACGTCTCAATGAGGGGAGATCGGGTCAGGCGACGGATGCAAGCTAGACTTTGAAGCACAAAATCCAAGATTGAATCAAATCAAAGAAGAAAAAATCAACGGGGCGGATCAAGAGGAAGCCTTTATTTACCCCAACGAGAAAATAGGAGTTGTTCTTCCTACCTAGTCACGCTCCGGTCTCAACATGCTGGGCCGCGGAAGTGTCCGATTTCCAACATCACATTACTATAATTAATGCTATTAAGACTTTCTGGCTTTGTGAGGAAGATCCCTCCCACCCACTGGATCATCATGACTCCAACGTTTCGACTTCCAAAGGCGATCCTAAGGGAGAAAGGGATAAGGCTGCAAGAAGAACCTAGAGAGGAAGCTCCATTGAAAGAAGAAGAGGAAATCAGACTCGAGTTTCTGGAAATCTTTCAAGAGGGAGTTCCATAGCGAAAACAGAGAGAGGCTAATGAAGAAAAAGAGAAAAAAAGAAGATTGTGTCACGGTCCTACATTCTTGACCGTGCGGCGTCGTGACCGATACACGCTCACGACCAGCCTTAAGGGGGATTAATCCCCATATATATTTTTCGCCCCGGCTTTGTGGCTTCGTCGGACCTTAGGCGAGGTTTGTCTTCGCCAATCGAACATCGCTTGTGCGGAATCCAAGCTTGTTCAACCACACACGCCGCCTGCGCGTGTATGTTCAATCGTCTGCGACACATCCGACATGCCTCTACGCTAGGCCAACTCATTCGGCTCGACCTTGCCTCTACTCGGGCCAAGGTCTCTCAATACAACGTCGCATCTCATCTTGCCATCTCGATCCCCATCGACGGGGTCCATATGTCTTGACGCCATCCCGAGTCTCGGGATGTCGTCGTCCATCATAACTCGTTCGGTCGTGCCATCGAGAATGGGCCCGCGTGTCGTTCATCTCATCGGGGCTTCCCGAACATCCATCCATCTGGGTTCTATCGAGGCATAGGCCCTCCCGTGCCCATGCCGAGTCATTTACGGATACCGTACCGGATAGCGGGTGCATGTAGCAACCTCCAACACGCGGGCTAGGGTGCAATACCGGCACACCCGTGTCGTCCGGTACTGTCCTTCAAAAACCCATTTCAAAGGAAGTCGCCCGAGACACTCGTCTCGGCACGCTCGCCCACACTGTGACACACGTATGTGCCACAAGGTAGCTCACTTAGGCCACAGGGCCCAGGGGTGGTGGAGAGCTAACACCATGGTACCCCCTATAGTACATTTTGAGCCATTTTCATTCTACCAGGAGTAGACATGATTTTCGTGAGGTGTCATACGGTGTCGTGCATTGTCCGTCCAATGTCCGATTGACACCAAACTTGGCGAGCATTCATATTTCATATGGACGGACTTAACTCCCAAACCGCATGACCAAATTCCTTCCGAAACCTCGACTTTTGAGGTTAAGGCCCAGGGCCCTACCCGGCCCTTCGACAAGCCTATCTTGTCCTTCATGTCTATGCTGATGTCTCTGTTATGCTTGTGTCTCAACATGTCTTCAATACCCACTTTGCGTGGTGGTGTGTTGGATGATGCATCGTCCTCCTCGATCGCATCATGGCATTCTTCTACGTTGGCCCGCATATGGCCGGATGGGCGTCTCTTGAGGGACACCCCTTTGCTTGTCATGGCGTGAGGGTCACAACCTACTCTCTTCATAGTAAGGTTGTGACATTCTTCCCCACTTAACTTAGTCATCGTCCTCGATGACTTACTCGGGTCACAATCATATTGCAGATTGTGACATTCTCCCCTACTTAATCTAGTCATCGTCCTCGATGACTTTCTCGGGCGCGTTCGCCCTACCTATTGTGAAATTCTCCCCCACTCAATCTTGGCATCGTCCCGATGACGATCCGACTCTTTGTCTGTTGGTGACTTGACTCGCTGGATTTGGTTGTGCTTCAGAAAAATCTTCTATTGTTGAGCACCTGACGATCTTTTGTCATAATGCTCTCTCTGCTGACGTCTTATGCCAACTTGGGACAAGTTCGAGTGGATGCTTCTGACTTCTCTTTTGTCAGGTGGCACCACATTCTGACTCTTGACTTGGCCAGTTGTTGGGTGAACTTGTCCTCACTTAGGCTTGTTTCTTTATCTACGCCTATCCCCATTCGAACCTATTTCTGTTGTTCGTCCATCTTGGACTCGGCCACCGAGACTCGCAACGTAGACGTGACTCTTCAGCGTTTGCCATAGTTGTGGGTGAGGCTGACTCTCTTTGCAGACACTCACCAGACAAGTATGGACTTCAGAGGGCACTTTTGCCCTATTTTGGCCAACTTGGCCCCAGTGTGTGTATCCTCTGTGGATCACATAAACTAGTGCACCCCTCTGGGTGGGGCTCGCAAGCCCAACCGCGACACTCTTTGGTCGCGACCACTTCAACTTTGAACTAGTGCACCCCTCAGGGTGGGGCTCGCAAGCCTAGCCACAACACTCTTTGGTCGCGACTACTTCTCCTGTGAAAATTCACCCCTTGGGGTGGGGCTCGCAAGCCCGGCCGCAACGCTCTTTGGTTGCGACCACTTCTCCTATTGAGCAAAGTCAACTCTTTGACAGTCTCTTCAGTTGTTGGCGCTAACTTTCGGCCAATTCTTTGTATTTTGTCACATCGTGTGACTACTGTTGTGCGTGAACTTCCAGCTTGTTGCTCACTTCTCGAGCGGATACTGGTCTTGACATCTGTTGGTGGAGTCATCCACCCTAGGCACAAGGTGGTGACTCAAGGAATACACGTGTGCTCGTATGTCCGGGCACCTTTATGGGGTGAGAGACTTATTGATGTTGCTCTCCCCCGCTCGAAGTCAGCTGCCACTTTGCAGCAAGTTCGTCCCCCCATAAGGACTTACATTGTATACGGTTTTTGCACTCGGCCGACGCTTGTCTTTTCTTGACTCTCGGCTTCTCTGCTTGCAACCACCGACACTATTCCTCTAATGTGAATGGTTCTTTGGAAGGCACCGTCATGGTGCTTTCTGTTTCGGCTGCCTTGTCTTACTTCGGAACAGCAAGCTCTAGTCAGGTGAGCTTGGTTTTTGTTTGACGGGTAGTCTTGGCTTCAACCCCCAACTGATTATAATTCTGACCGGCAATTATCCTGCCCACTTCGGCACTCTTGACACACTTGCAAGGTCTTCGATCAACTCTTGGGTTCATTTCTCTTGACTGTCTTGTCCGACTAGATGCACAAAGTGTGGCTCTGATACCAATTGTTGGATTTCGATAATCGCCAGGGAAATCCTTTCTTTTCGGTGAGGAAATTGTCGACAGGAGGTTGTTGGAAGAAAAATAAAATGCGTAAAATAACAGAGAGAAGGTTTGAAAGTTTGACTGCTCTTCAAAATCAGGTTGTTAAATCTTCTGAACAGATTTCCTATTTAAATATAACCTATCCTAAAAATGGGTGGAGGGTGGCCAACTGAATCTGTGCCACTTCCTAGAAAATTGCCGTCTAAGAATTAGCTAATCCATTCGACGTGTTTGTCACATGGTCAAATGGAGAATTAAATGTAAACGTGTGAATCTAAATAAGGAAAAACAAAGGTTTTATCTAACAGATTGATTGAATGGATTATCCCGAACCTGCCTACGCCGCCCCGGAACAATTTATGATGGCCGCGTCTAGGTGGATTGTGGTGCTACCATTCCTTTAGGATACCTTTCGGCTTCAGTCAAAACTCTTCCCTCTGAGTTTTTATAGATATTCAGGTTTGTATGGTAACTCTACTTTGAGTATGGAATGAACTTTGTTGGTTGAGTGTAGTTACGGTAGACAAATCTATAAAGGAAGGACAATCGATCGCACTTGCCGCGGAACCACTTAATGGGGGTTCTTTACTCCCTCAAGACTGATGATTTTGTCTTTCATCCTTCCATCCATCCTTTTTTATATCAATAGGGAGCTATGAGCAAGTCCGCTCCAGAAAGACAAGAAACCAGCAGTCCTCGCTTGATCGCTAACTCATGAGCCCGCTGCGGCCCCTCATGAAGCATATGAGCGGATCTTCACTAAAAGCCGTATTGGTGGATGGATAAGGCCCCTCACTCTGACATGAGAACAAAGAAAGCCGCACGAGATCCTTGTAGCTTTGCCTGCCGCCCTTTGGAGTAGTCTCGATAGCAAAGCAGCCTTCGCCCCTCTCCTTTCCAGTCTCGCTTCTGAGCCTCTTCGCTCTCTGGGTCTCAAGTCTTCGCCCCTTCGCTTAGTAAGCCCTCCCCTCCAGCCTCTACAGAATTCCGCTCGCCCCAGTCCTTAGTAGCGGTGACAAAGGAGAACAGCCCCCCTCCCCCTGTTGTTGATAGATAGAGAGCTTACGGCCCCTTTCTTTCTTTATAGTTGCGACTGTTGTCATGGAAAAAGAGTTTGTTTTCTGTCAAAGAAGCATGCTTCACACAGCCTATAGTGTAAAGGCATTCGATCCGCGTCTAAACTAAATTAAGGGTAAGGCCCCGTACTCTCTCTTCTATAGATACGCTATCCCTTCTGGCTGAGATCTACATATTTCTTTTATATTGGATGAGCGGTCGTACTATGATCGCTCGGGCAACATGGCCCCACACGCTACACACAAGAATTCATTGTTATGCAATCGGTAAACTCTTTTTGCAGGCAGCCTATCAAATCATCTCACTTGTTCATATCTCATTCCGTGTCATGTACATGTCTTCGGTCTTTCATTTTGATGTTCCTGCTCGTGCCCGGAGAGAGAATGGGCAACGACTCCCCCTCTCCCTTTGGTCTCGCGGTTTCACCCCTCTCTCCGTTCTACCGTCCAAAACATGCCAGCCATTCGAAGTTCTGGGGTTGGTTCAGATAGGAGCAGACCCAATCGACTGTATCTGTGGAATCCAATCTGATCTGATCGTAGCTTCGAGTTCAGGTGCCGTACCACGGCCGGGCCGAAAAGGAAGGGGTCACCTCCTGCCAAGAGGCCAAGGTTGGTTGCTTGCTAACTCTTAGCTACTTGTTTGTTAGAAGGAAGTGCAGCTTGATTGTCGGGCGTAATCAACAGAAGGCAGATTCTTCGATTCTATTTCCTCGGATTGGCTTGTTGTGATAGGGGATGTGATTGGAATTCGTCTTTTCTTTGTTTGTATCACCGAGACCCCCGAAGGGCCAGCCATATGTACCTCGCCTCGGGAGACCGGGCCCATTCAAATCAAAAGAGAATGAGCACCTACGACTAAGGGGAATGGAATGTTGACCACAGGGTGAGATGATCTTCTAATACGAGGACGAGTTACTGGTCAAGTCATGAAACTTTTGCATTTTGATCAACATGGCTGTACTGTAAGTGGACTGGATTTATGTGTTTAAACTGACTACGACCAAAGTAGTGGCTACTTCGACCAAAAAAAGGGCGACCCCTTTCTTTTCAAACCGAAAAAGTACCTCACCTCACTTAACGAAGAAGTAGTTGGAGCTGGGCGGAGAACTATGAGAGTTTGCTTTTCTTTCATTTTCTAACTAAGAGCGGTCCCTTATTTGATCTGCTGCTGGTCTTCAAACTAGTCATTAATGGTCGGCTTCATTGGTATCTTTTCGGTATGCGTTCTGAACACTTTCATTTTTAGCGTCTCATCTTCTGACGAGAAGCGAAACTCAAACATCTCGAGCGGATGGTCCAACTAAATAACTTTTTCTTTTTCATTACTTCCATGGTCGTGCCTCGTGGCACGGCAGCACCCGTACTATTGAAATGGTTTGTCAGTAGAGATGTTCCCACAGGTGCCCCTTCTTCCAATGGTACTATAATTCCTATTCCTATCTATTTATTCCCTCTTTTGGTCTATCTATATTCCAAGAAATTCATACGCTCTCTGGACGGAGCAAAAAGTGGAGTCTTGGTCAGAGCAAGCCGCCCTATTCTATTACCAGACATAATTGGGAGAAGCTCATCCGAAACTCGAGCTAGAAACGCCTCATTTCGTTTCGTTCCTCTTCTTCATTTCCTTCTTCTTTCATCCAAGGGAGACTTCTCATATTTTTCATCTTTCTGCGGTGTGCTCTGTTTACTATTCTTTCGTACTCTCTTCTCTTTACCATGCCATAGTTCAGCGAAGTGTGAGCAGGCGCAGAGAAGTAAAGGCCAAACACTCAGGCCTAACGGGAATGAGCAAGGATGCAATGAGAAGATGAGGTGCTCCGGGCACCCCCATTTAGAAAGAAGGTTCGAAGGTTTTGGGCCTGTAGCTTTCGTCCATCCTTCGTCGGGTGGTACTTGTGTGTGGGGTGTGCTACCAGAAATCGGGCTTGAAAAGAGAGGTCGTGATGATATCATCTACGTCTGTACCGCTCCTCGTGGAGTAGATCCCGCATCCAACCAAGTCTTTGACCAGGGAACGGGAGAATTCCCACTACCGCTGGCAGGCCAGCCGGGTCGTGAGCACGGTGGGAATAGGCTTCCCAAAAAGCCAGCCCGGGGACGGAGTCAGCATAGAATGAAGGGGACGACCCTAATCTTGTGTTGGCAAAGCCAACTTCTTAGGTTGCGGGCGGAGAAGAGCGGACATGGGGACTCGAGTCAGGGCACAGCGTAACTAAGAGAGCCATTCCATTTAGGGCGAGCCCGTGTGGTTATGGGGGCAGGCACGAGCGGTCTGGTGTCCGAGCCAATTGGTCAGACGACGAGGACTGAACTTATTAGATATGAGTATTAGCCGCCTATCCCGAAAGAAAATGGGATAATAGAAAGAACGGTAAGCGCGGGAGCTATAAGATTGGTTTTCCCCAACCGGCAGCAGCTGGGTTTCCCCATCTCTCCTAAACTTCCCCCGGTCTGCGGCCCGAGCTGTATGAGGCAGAAACTCGTCTCACGTACGGTTCGGAGGCCGAGCCCCACCCCAGCAGTAATGGTGCGGCTTAGGTCAACTAACACAAAGAAGATAGAGTTCACTCAACGATTGCCTTTGGGTTCCGAACTCCATATGGGGAAGGAGCGTTGTTGTTTGCGTGGTATCGACCATTTACATGGACCTACTTCTCATTCCATTTGTGGGAATTTGCTGATCTATAAACTGTCCCTAACGAATGATCGGCTCATCTTTGAGCATGATAAAGAACTTCGTGCCGACCAGTTGCCAATAAACTTTCCGGCCTCATATGAGAATGGAAAATAGGAGCATTTTCTACATCAGTGGATGACGAATCGCGAACATCAGAATTTCTGGTTGACCATGTTCCCAGAAAAAAGATACTTTCGAGAAAGGACGAGCACGACTGAAGTAGCTATACATACTAATCCATTTACAGATCTATATGCTTCGATTGGAACTGGAAGTTCCAGAACAGGCAGCTGGTATACCACCATAATGAAACTGCCTTTTCTTTTTTTGATTCGGATAGGATTTCTGTTGGCTTCGTTGGGAGGCTCGCGTAGTTTGTTACGTCAGCTACAAAAGGATAAGTTGCGTTGGAATTGAGAAAGTTCCGTGGAGTTCATAATTGCAATAAAGGAGGAGAAGTAGTGGGGCGCGTCAAGGCACTTCTTGGTCCCCGTTTGCCCGGCCTGCCGTCCCGCTCTGAAGAATTCATGGGCCGGAGAGCCTACAGGACAAGGGGCACTACTAACCAAACCAAGCCTAGTTCTCGCCGATAGGGGTAGCTTGCTAAAAAGCCTTTACAACTAGAAGAAAGAGTTGTGGCCACGGCCCCAAGGAGCCTTAAGCACTTGTACAATGCTCTAGTGGCTCTGGGCAACGAGTAGGATGGAGCTACTTTCTTAACTCTTAGTCAAGCGTCCCATATATATTGAGGGAAGGGAAAAAGGGGTCTCTTTCCTCGCCGGTAGAGGTCAATCCCCTATCACCTTCAGTGCCTCCTTGTGGTCCTTCTCTTTAGCTTTTCCTCGGCCTTGAGAGTTAGAGCTAGTTGATAGGCCACCACATCTGATGCATTGAGATTGAATCTTGGATTTCGAACCTCAAGCCCTATCCAGCAAGGGATGGGATTCTTCGTCGGATTCGTTCAAGCCATTGCGAATAAACAATTGGTAGAACTCCGCAACTAGAAGAAGTAGGGGCTTTCTTGTACGCTTCCCCCTATCCTAACAAACAAGCGAAGTTTACCCTTTAGAACAAGCTTTGGGTCTATCTAATCGGAGGGTAGACATTTCTCCCGTAACCTCGTTCGCATCTTGTCTCAAGTACTTCCCTTTGCCTTTCTACTGACGCCTTACTTGGACATGATCCCACCAAATTGAGGCATGACCCCCGGGCTCAGGAATTGAATCTTCGCATACCTAATCTCGTTCTTTCCAATCAAAGAACTTTTCCACGCTACTTTTTTAATCAATCAAGTCCTCGGGATGCAATCGGCCATGCTATATAGAACGTCCACTTTGCACCATCTCCTTTTTATTGAAGCCCTTCTCCATTAGAAAGAAGGCCCAATCTCAATTGGCTGGAACTTCTTCTTCATTCATAGTTCCTTGATCATGTGATCGGATCTAGTCGATCGGATTTGAATCGGAGGTCTTGAACTCGAGTTTGTGAAAGACTCTTCCCGCTCCTTTCATTTAAGCCCTTTTTTTATTGCCCTAAAAGACGACCCGGTTTCTTCTTTCTTTTACCAATCCGGAAAGCTCAAATCTTTCTTCTCTTGAGTGATTGCTTAAGTTAAGTCAGATTTACTCGTTTTGAGTCCCGATTTGCAGTCCTTGGATGATCTTGCCGGTCTTAGTACAATGGATTCCATAGGCCTTTCCCGTTCTCTTCTGAAAGAAGCATCTGGAAATGACTTGTAATGGGCTTATACAATGAAGAATGATTTGTTCGGGAAAATATTTGGTGCTTATGTGGATGGGGGTCGCTTCCATTTCCCAAGACTCGAGAAGGAGATTTGCCTACAAAAGATAAAAGGGCTTAGCTTCAAATGTGAGATTACTTGTGTACTTCCTTTGAGCCCCATATACACCGTCACCTCTATTGCTACCGCTAAAGTCAAGAGATTTTGGAAACCGTAAGTTATCTTGATTCTCAGGATGATTCTCTTTCTATCAGTTGCAACATGAAGAACATGCCCTAGCTTATCGGTCAAAGAAATCAGTGTGCTATACTATTTATTACCGAAGGCTTAGGCTTCTATGGGACCAGCTGAGCATGAGGGACTCCTTTCAAACAAAGATAGGGGCACACACACTGATCGATTCGAAAGGCTCTTGTCGGGAAGAATTTCATCTAACATAGAATAGCCTGATATAGTATAGAGTCTAAAGGAAAGGGGCTCTCTAAGTGATGGGCTTGAGGCTAGAGTTCGAGAATCTTAGATCCTCAATTCAACATCGAGTTACTCCACCAGACATTGAGAGAACTCTTTCTGATGTGAGAGGGAGGAGACTCGACTTGAGCCCCAAAACTAGGTTGGTTGGGTGCAGGGGGTTGATCTATCTTGCGGGTCTTACTCAGGGTGCTTCATCTCAGGTTCTTCCAGCTGAACTTCCTGAGGGGAGAAGGAAGCGAACAATTTATGCCTTTGATCGAGACAAAGAAACTACTCTGATTTGATTTCAAGAACCCCTAACTAACTAAATCATGATAATTCCTTGTTTTTGAGGTGAAAGAAAGAAAGAAAGACTGAAGAGGAGAAGCTCTAAGACCCATAAGTGAAGGAGGTAAGATCGGCCAAGCCGAGTTGTAGAGGTTCATGAGTAAGTCGAGAGAGGATCTAGAGAAGAGAAAGAAGCCAAGGGGAAGGGTTGAGGTGGAGTCTTTCTTTGGTTACTGGGAATAAATAAGAAAAGGAGTGATTGAAAAGATCAAGAATGAATAAGGAGTAGTTACAAGAGAAGAAAAGAGTGAAAGAATCATCCTACAGCCTATTTGTGTTTGAGTTCAATCTGGAGAATGAAGAGAGAGTGAAGACTTGAAAGACTTTCAAGGGAAGAGAAAAGAAAGAATGAAGGGAGAGGAGAGGAGAAGATAAAGATCAAGAAGGAATCTTTCGTCTTTCCTTTGTTAGGATCGCACAACAACGCACACGCTCGATCTAGATGATCACAAAGAAAAGGATAGAGAGAATTGCAAGGAGAACTCTGGCTAAAAGGATTTTTTATTGATGACTTCAGGCATGTACAAAAAGAGAGAGTACAGAGAATAGAAAGTACATTTCAAAGCTTTACTGGACGGGATATATATATGGTTCAGTCTACTAAATATAGCTTTACCAGATTTAACCATCTACTATATATAGCTATGTATCATATATAGCTTTACCGGATATAGCTTTACCATATATGGCTTTACTAAATATAGCTTTACCGGATATAGCCGTTGACCAAGTTATAAATACAGGGAGCAGACTCCATAACTCAACAATTCTCCCACTTGGAGACTGATCCTACACCATACCAATTAGGGCTTTGCATAGCCTTAATTTTCCAACATCAACACATTTTGTCAACATGTCTGCTGGATTCTTTGCACCCTCTATCTTCTCCAAACACATATCGCCTTCTTCCACTAACCTGCGAGTGAAATGGTACCGTCTTCTAATGTGTTTTGTCCTTGAATGATAGACTGGGTTTTTCACCAACTGTATGGCACTCTGACTATCTGTATAAAGGATCTTCTTGCACTGCTTCCGGCCTAATTCTTCTAGATAGTCTGTCATCCATATCATCTCCTTTTCAGCTTCAGCTATGGCCACATACTCAGCTTCAGTAGATGAAAGAGCAACGCATTTCTGAAGCTTGGACATCCAACTCACTGCTGTTCCATCTATAGTGTAGATATACCCAGATGTGCTCTTGCTGGAGTCTACATCTCCACTCAGATCAGCATCCACAAAACCTTGCAGAACTACTTTGTCATTGCCATAACAAAGTGTAGTATTGGATGTACCTCTCAGATATCTCAGAAGCCACTTCACAGCTTCCCAATGTTCCTTCCCTGGATTTGCCATGTACTTGCTAACAACTCCCACTGCATGTGTTATGTCAGGTCTAGTGCAGACCATAGCATACATCAAACTCCCAACTGCAGAAGCGTACGGAACTGATGCCATGTGCTCACGTTCCTCAACTGTCTTGGGAGATTGCCCCTTTGACAATTTAATATGATTTTCCAAGGGGGTAGTCCTGGGTTTAGCGTTATTCATCTTGAATTTGGACAACACCTTCTCAATGTACTGCTCTTGGGATAGATTTAATGTGCCAGCAGATCTATCTCGAGAAATCCTCATCCCAAGGATCTGCTTCGCTGCACCTAAATCTTTCATCTCAAATACTGAAGACAAGCTTGCCTTCAGGTGGTTTATCTCCCTCATACTTGATCCAGCAATTAGTATATCATCCACATACAGGAGTAGAAACACATAAGAATCAGTGTATTTCTTGAGGTAGCAACACTGATCCTTTTCACTTCTGTGGAAACCACTCTTGCTCATGAAGGAGTCAAACTTCTTGTACCATTGTCTCGGTGCTTGTTTCAGTCCATACAAGCTCTTATTGAGCTTACACACCATGTGCTCCTTGCCTGGAGCTGCAAATCCTTCGGGTTGTTGCATATAGATCTCCTCATCTAGATCTCCATGTAAAAATGCCGTTTTTACATCCATTTGCTCAAGGTGCAAATTCTCCGATGCAACAATACTCAGTAGAATTCGGATAGTAGTTAATTTCACAACTGGAGAAAAGATCTCAGCATAATCAATGCCTTTTCTTTGTGAATATCCTTTAACTACTAACCGAGCCTTAAACCTCCTTCTGCCATCTGGTTCAACCTTGATTTTGAACACCCATTTGTTCAACAGAGCTCTCTTTCCTGTAGGCAACTCAGTCAGCACCCACGTATTATTCCTTTCAAGTGAGCTCATCTCATCATCCATGGCTTGCTCCCACTTGGTTGAATCTTCCACTTGTAGGGCCTCATCAAAGGACTCTGGTTCTCCTTCATTAGTCAGCAACAGATAATGTAATGAGGTTGAATATCTATCTGGTGCTCTGGTAGTTCTGGATGATCTTCTCAACACCTGCTCAGGTGCAACTTGCTCCACGTCTGGTTCTTCAGCAATAGGATCAGAAGTTTCTTGAGCTTCTGTTGTACCATCACTGTGTGAATTTTCTTGCCACTCAAGTTCAACTCCCACTTGCTTCGTAGTCTCAGAGTTTATCTTCTCTCTGTCCTTGTACATGACATTTTCATCAAAGGTCACATCACAGTGTCTTAGGATCTTCATATTTTTCTCATCCCAAAACCTGTACCCGAACATGTCAAAGCCATAGCCTATGAAGTAGCATTTCACAGCCTTAGCATCAAGCTTATCTCTCTTCTCTGGATCAACATGAACATACGCAGTACAGCCAAAGGTTCTCAAGTGAGAGTACTTGAGTTCTTTTCCTATCCATACTTCTTCGGGCAATTTGAACTTCAAGGGTACTGACGGCCCTCTATTAATCAAATATGCTGCTGTGTTCACAGCATCAGCCCAGAATGTCTTTGGCAATCCAGAATGAATCCTCATGCTTCTTGCTCGCTCATTCAAGGTTCTGTTCATCCTTTCTGCAATACCATTTTGTCTTGCCTTACCGGGAATTGTTCTTATTAATCTAATTCCCTCAGCTGCACAAAATGTTATAAACTCTGATTTGTTGTACTCTCCTCCATTGTCAGACCTCAGGCATTTGATCTTCAAGCCGGTCTGATTTTCAACTTCAGCTTTCCACTTCTTGAAGGTGGTAAACACATCTGACTTGTGTTTCAGAAAGTAAACCCATACCTTCCTGCTGAAGTCATCGATGAAGGTGACGTAGTACCTTGATCCACCAAGTGATGAAACTGGAGATGGTCCCCAGACGTCTGTATGGACCATTTCCAACCGCACTTTCTTCGGTTCTCTGGCAGCCTTTGTGAAACTAACTCGTTTCTGTTTGCCCATAACGCAGCTCTCACAAAGACCCATATCAACAGATTTTAAGCCTTCTAAAGCTCCTTTCGTAGTCAGCATCTTCATTCCTTTGACGCTCATATGTCCAAGTCTATTGTGCCATAGACTTGAATTGGAAGCACTCTCAGCAGCAGCAGTCATGTTTATACACTCTGCAGTAGTGTATAAGGTTCCGGATTTTGTGCCACACGCAACAACCATGGCGCCCTTCACAATCTTCCAGGAACTCTTTCCAAACTCTGCTGCATAGCCTGTGCTATCCAACTGGCCAATAGAGATCAGGTTCTTCTTGAGACCAGGAATGTATCTGACATCTTGTAATGTCCATTGATTTCCTGCTGGAGTTTGTATGGAGACATCTCCCTTTCCTTCAATCTCCAAGGTTTTGTTGTCGGCAAGATACACCTTCCCGAAATTTCCTGATTTGAAATTTCGAAACAATTCCTTACTTGGAGACAAATGGAACGATGCACCTGAATCCAAAATCCAGGATTCAGCTGGGCTATCCACACTAAGGATTAAAACGTCCTCAGCATCTTCTGTTGTGTATATAGAATCATCATCATCTTCAGATTTATGATTCTACTTCTTCTTTAGCTTTGTACAATCTGTCCGAAAGTATCCTTTTCCCCCACAGCTCCAACACGTTACGTTGGGTTTGTTTGGAGATTTTCCCCGGTTCTTTGATTTTGAACGCCCATGTTTGTTTGAGCTCTTTGATTTGCTTCTTCCCCTTCGATCAACACTGAGAGCATTGCCTGATGAATCTCCAATTTCCCGTTTGTGAATACTTTCGCTGAGAACTACATCTCGAATTTCATCAAACTTCAGTTTATCAGATCCTCAGGAACTGCTGATTGCGGCAACAACAATATCCCATGACTCGGGTAAGGATGACATCAAAATCAACGCTTTAATTTCATCTTCGAAATTAATTTCCACCGAACCCAGTTGACTTATGATCATATTTAATTCATTTATATGATCCGCAACACGTCCACCTTCAGACATCTGTAGATTGAACAATCTACGCATCAAATACACCTTGTTCATAGCCGACGGTTTTTCATACATATTTGACAGCGCCTTCATCAGATCTGACGTTGTCTTCTCCTTGATGATGTTAAACGCCACGTTTCTAGATAGCGTCAACCGGATCATCCCTAAGGCTTGTCGATCCTTGAGCTTCCACTGTTCCGTGGTCATGGTATCCGGCTTCACCCCCAACAGAGGTTCATGAAGATCTTTCTGGTACAGATAATCTTCAATCTGCATCTTCCAGAAACCGAAATCGGATCCATCGAACTTCTCAATTCTAATCTTTGAACTTTCCATCTTCACAGATCGTGGTAAACTTTGCCTTGCTCTGATACCAGTTGTTAGGATCGCACAACAACGCACACGCTCGATCTAGATGATCACAAAGTAAAGGATAGAGAGAATTGCAAGGAGAACTCTGGCTAAAAGGATTTTTTATTGATGACTTCAGGCATGTACAACAAGAGAGAGTACAGAGAATAGAAAGTACATTTCAAAGCTTTACTGGACGGGATATATATATGGTTCAGTCTACTAAATATAGCTTTACCAGATTTAACCATCTACTATATATAGCTATGTACCATATATAGCTTTACCGGATATAGCTTTACCATATATGGCTTTACCAAATATAGCTTTACCGGATATAGCCCTTGACCAAGCTATAAATACAGGGAGCAGACTCCATAACTCAACATCCTTACAGTTAAGTCGAATTGATTCTTCGAGAGTGTTTACTGTTGAATGAATCTTTAGGAGACTTCCAGTTCAGTCTCATTCATCTTTCGTGTTTACTGTTGAAATAGGGTAAAGATAGACTTTTATCCCTCAAAATAAGGAGAAGATAAGATTGATTTAGTGTTGGTCTTTACAGGATAACGAATAAAAGGAGTATTTCTCTTTGACAGTGAAAGCAAGCCAGCCAGTTCCTTCCATTCCAACCCAGCAAGCAAGAAAGAAAGAGGAGCCCGGTTCAGTAGCAGTAGCACTAGCTCAGACGAGGAAAAGGTTTGTTTGTTTTCTCGATAGGAATGACTGACAGTGAACGATCATTCATAAGTCGTGTTTACAGGAGAATGAAGAGAGAGTTGAGGATTGACTGACAGTGAACTCTCATGTTGAGTTTCGTTTCGTCTTTCCTTAATAGTTAATTACCTTTACTAGATTTGATCCCCTAAAATACGGGATAGATAGAATTTCTTTTCTTTTTGCTGCTGCTATTAAGGGAAAAGGGTCTTTTACTCTTTACAGTTATATGGAGATAGAATTTCTTTTCTTTTTGCTGCTGCTATTTACTCTTTTACAGTTATATGGAGATAGAATTTCTTTTCTTGAAGCTTCAGCTGTTAGGGAAAAAGGTATTTTACTGTTTTACCCCTATGCTAGATAGAAAAGGTTTTATTGACGCTGCTGCTAAGGTTCAGGATCAAGAGAAGTTAAAGAATGACTCTTGAGGATTGACTTCCAGTTCACTCTCATGAATCTTGAGTCTTTCGTCTTGACTTCCCCTTAATGAAAGAACAGATCAGTTAAAGAATAAGGAAATGAGAGAGATAGTTTACGAGGTTCATGAGCAGGAGCGAAGCTGCGAGACCGTAAAGGCAAAGGCAAAGGAACGAATAGAATATGCTTTACCGAGTGTTTAAAGGTTCCGGCAATAGAATTGAAGCTGCTTTACCTTGTTTACTCTTCTTCAAGTGATTTCGTTCAATCAGTTTCTTGTTTCATTTTCTTCTTCCATCAATTCATTCTCTCTCTTTGTCTTTTACCTCGTGAAAGAACTAACTTAAACTTAGTGCTTGCTTTACCTCCTTCAATCAATCAGGTCAGGTCATATGGGTGAAGTAGCTCAGGAGGGGTGGTTCCGGTTTCGTTATAGAAGCTGATAGTTTAGGAGGTTCAGTCTCATGAATAAGAAGGAGGAGTATTGATCCTTTTCTTTTACCTTGTTGAATCTGGTTTAGGAGGGAAGCCACTTTCCAGTTCAAGAAGGGAGACGAAAGAAGTTGAGGTTCAGCAGAATGAATCGAGAAGGTGCGAAGCAGTGAGCCCGAGTTTCGCTTCTTCAATAAGGGAGGGGAGTGGGTGGAGTCCGTAAAAGGAGACTCAACCTACTCCCTTTGTCTAGGGCTTCCCCTGTCTAGGGGCACGGCTGTCTAGGGAAGCGGCTTTCGCTGTTGAAAGAATAACTTCGCGAAGGAGCTTTTCTCTTTCCTTTGTTCCGCCCTAAAAAAGCAGAATCAAAGGGAAGCAAAGAGAAGCAAAGAGAAGCGCTGGTAAAGGAGTGCCCTCCTTGTTTACACCAGTCAGGGAATATCTTCAAAGAAAAGGAGAAAGGAAAGCCGAAAGCAAGCAAGACAAGATTCATTCGACTTTACAGTAGAGTAAAGAAAAGACAAAGAGAAAGGGGAAAGAAAGAGAAGCTCAATCACAACTATTCCCTATTAAAGAGAAAGAGGTCATTGAACTAGGTAACTGGGCTTCTGCTTCTCTCCTGAAATCCTTCTTTCATTGTAAACTAAGACTCAACTCCTTATTCATTCTTGATCTTCTTTAACTCCTTTAAAAGCTGGTTGGTTACCTTCTGTCTTAGCCGTTCTAGCTTTAGCTTTGTTTTATTCCCTGAAGTTATATGGTGAGTTATTCGAAGAAAGATTTGTGCTCTCCCTATTTATTCTTGAACTTCCCTTTCTCCCTTGAACTGAGGTTTCACTATTCAAAGACTCGGTACTGCTGAGGATTGAATTGACTCTCTTCTCTTGTCCCCGGAACAACCTGATTTAATAACTGATCTTTCTCCGCTCTGGCTCTGATTGATCTCCTTATTATTGTTTGTTATTCAAAGTGATTGTGAGTTATTCTTTCACAAGGGTTGAATAAGGTAAAGCATACATACATATGCTTTCTCCTGAACCTTTAATTAGATTGACCAGCCAGTAAGGAAAGACTGAAGCAAGACAAGACGAATTATCCTTCACTTTACAGGAGAAGAGGAATAGTGTTTCAAGTCAATACTCAACTCTCGATTAATTCTCCCCTCTACAACTATCTCTCTCCTTTTCTTTTCTGATATTCCCTGAGTGAGCTACTTCCCCTCGACTTCTTTCTTCTTCAAGTCGAAACAAGAATGAATTTCCTCTACCTTACGGTCTCGCACTTCGTTCCTTTCTCTTCACTATAAAAGATCAATACTCAAGATTAATTCGACTGAACTCGCATATTCAATCCTTTTCCTGATGGGGAACTGTCAAAGAATAAGAAGGATGACTTCTCCTTAACCTGAACCTCTATTTATTCCCTTCCCCTATGTTACCTCGTTCAAGAAAAGAGCTAGTTCAAAGAAAGCAAAGCCTCAACCTTAAACCTTTTCGTATCCTTGTCAGTAGGTAAAAGAAAAGAGATGAATGAGAGTGTAAGTCAAGACTGAAGATGCATTCTCCTTTATTTACAGTTCAAGAAGAAATAAAGGAGTTAGCTGACAGGAGAGTGAAGACGAAAGAAAGAGAAGCAAGCGTCTGAACCAATATGACCTTCGCAGCTACTGAACCTGAACAGGAACAGTCAGTCTCGACTCTCGCAATCAAGATGAATGAAATATCCTTGACTGTTCTAGAATAAATGAAGGAGTTAGCTGCTTTGAAAGACTCCTTATTCATTCTCGTTTACAGTCAGGGCTGAAGAAGAAGAAGAACCCTCAACCCTCTTCCTTTGGTATCGCGTTGACCCTGTCCCTTCTTTCTCTCCTCTTCTCGTCTCGCTGCTTCGCACCTTTCCTCTTCGTCATCCTGTAAGGACCTTTTATTAACAAATTCTATCCCCTCCCTATTTTTGGGGTGATTTTCCCGGTAAAAGAGTGAATTTGCCCTGAACCTTGACTGACGAGAATGAAAGAATCAGAATCCGAGAAAGTCAAGATTGAGTAAGAATCAGAATCAGATATTCCTTGGGAACCTTAACCTGAACCGATATGACCTTTACCTATTTCCCTTATTCATTCAATCCTCTAAAAGAAGAAGAAGATATTCCCTGACCCTATTTACTTACCTTATTCATTCAACAATCCTTAACCTGAACCTATTTATTCACTGTAAAGGAAGAGAAAGCAAGACAAGATGAATTACAGGAGGGAAAGAAAGACCAGCTCATGAACCGTAACCTTTCCGGAAAGAGAAAGAATTGATTGAAGAAGAAGATTCGGACAAGCTTAATTAAGTATCCTTCACTACTGAGTGAGCCTATTGATTCTTGAACTGTAAAGTGGCTGACTGGCTGGCTGGCTTCTCTCCTGCCCCTGCCCCTATCCCTGTATTCCCTGAACTTACTGAACTCGGGTAATTAATAAGTCAAGACGAAAGAAGAATGAGCCAGATTTCACTCTTTGTACTCTCCTGTAAGTAAGAAAGATGAATGAGACTGATAGAACTCTTTCACAAGGTCAAGCAGCTGTATGAGATTGAAGAATCAACCGACACCCTTTTCCTGTGATTCCTGATTGAACTCAGTAAACTCCTTCCTTCACTACTGACGGAACTGAACTCTGGAACCTATTTCTTCTTGATCCTCTCCCTTCAACCACGAGGTAAATAGGTTAAAGCATCTTCCTTCCGTCCGTCCTGTCCTGGCTGGCCTGTACGTTACTTAGTGTCTCTTCTCTGTTCTTTCCTTTAATTCTGCTTTCAAGACTCAACAAATTCAAGCAAGATGAATGAGAGCATATTATCTCCTTCTTTCACTCTGAGACTCTCTTGTAAACAAAGACGAAACTCAAGCAAGATTCCTTCTTTCACTCTTTTACTCGGTCTCTGATCTTTCTCCTGAACCTGTCCCTTCTGTTATGGTTCGTTATTCTTTCACTACTGACCCTGAACTTTCTTTAACTCCTTAACCTCTCCCTTCCTTATTGAGCTGGCTGGGGTTGAATCACTATTCTTGATCTTCTCCTTTCTTTCCCAGACAGTAAACGAAGAAAGACGAAACCTGAACCTTCTTGAGCTCTTTTACAAGGTCAAGCTATTTGATTGAAGAACCTTTACAGTCGAGAAAATGAATAGTGTGTTGAAAGTCAAGACTCTACTCCTTAGGAATGAGATTGAACTCGGTAAACGAAATCACTACTGAACCTCTCCCTATTCTTTAACTGTAAAGACTCCTTATTCATGAGACAGACGAAACAAGAATGAGAGTGAACTCCTTCTTTCCTTCCCTGATTGAACAAGGTAAAGCTCCTCTCCCTATCGTTCGAGTGGCTTCGCCCATGAACCTCTCCAACTCTGATTCTCTTACCTCCTTCTTATTCTTTCACGGATCTTTCTCCTGAAACTGAAAGGAAAGACTAAAGATTCATGCAAGATTACTGAGAGTTGTAGAACTGAACCTATTCCTATTTTGTATTCTTTAATAGATCTTGATCCTCTCCCTACTTATTATTAATTCTCCTTCACTCCTGAACCAGATGGAACAGTAAGAAAAGAGATTCATTCGGCTGAACAGTAAGTCAAGACTGAAGATTAATGAGAGTTGTAGAACTGAACAATGGAACCTATCCTGAACATTCACCGGAACACAAAGATGAGAGGAAATTCAATCCTGAACCTATGTATGTATGTATGTATTCTTCTTCTTTTTCGGAAGGAAAGACTATCGATTCATTAGAGTTTACAGGAAGTCAAGACTCACCAAGCATAAATGGAAACTTCTTCCCCTCGGCTTCGCTCCTCTCTCTCCTCTGATTCTTCTCCCTACCCTAATAAACAGAATGATTCTATCTAATTCCTCTCCTCCCTCTTCTCGTCGAGCTGCTTCCTGCTTCGCCCCTTTACCTTCAAACACTGGGTAAAGCATATTCTTTCTCCTGAACCTATCGGCTTCGCTCCTGAACACCTTTTTCCTTCCCTCAGTGAATAAGATCGGAAAAGGGGAAGACTCACCCAGAGTCAATTCGTTCCTGAACCTATCGGTTTAGCTCCTTCACCTTCCCTGTCGGTTTCATTGTAGAGCTCCCCATTCATTGTCGGTCTCACTCCTTCCCTTCAAACACAAGGTAAAAGAAAATTCAAGGATGTTCAAGAAGACTCAAGATTCATTCTCTTTCACTCCTGAACCGGAACGAAACCTTTATCAATCTCTTTCACTTGTCCCTGATTGAACTGTAAATTCATTCACCTGTTCCTACTTACTCATGAACCTTTGACTGATTGAACAAAGAGCTACTGAACCTCTGCTTCTCTCCTTCCCATATGGATTCTCTTTAACTGTAAACAAAGACTGAACTCAAGAGGAATTATCCTACCTGAACCTTCTTTCATCACTGTAGGTAGAAAAGAGGAAGAAACCGAAAAGGAGCTACTGAACCTCTGTTGATCTCCTTCACCTATTGATTCTCTTTACTTTAACTGTAAACAAAGACTATCGATTAAAGAGTGAACTCATTCACCTCTCCCTACTCATTCACCTTTGACTGATTTGATTGAACAAGGTCTCGTGGCTTGGGCCCTTGTTCCGTTCGAGTTCGTTATTCTCAGTTATTCTTTCACTATCTCTTTCACTTGGTAAAGCCGCATCTTCATTTACTCTCTCTCTCTTCTTTCCCTGTAAAATCAGACTCAAGATGCATTATCTATCCTGAACTACCTACTGAACGAAGCTTTTTTCACTTTGTCCTGTCTTCCTTCTCCTTTCGTGCTCTTCTTTCTTTTTCTCGTTCTTTCTTCTTCTTTTTGTATGCTTATGGGTGTCTCTTCTCTGTTTTTTCTCTTTTGCTTGAATTGGATTCTCCCTTCATTCTCCCGACGAGTTCTAGAAGAAATTCATTAGGAGCTTTGAAAGATGAAAGCGAAAACCTTTTCCTTCAAATACGAGGTAAACTGGAGGATGATTCTTTCACTCTGGTTGAACTATTCAAACACTGGGCTGATCTCCTTCACCTATTGATTCTATCACAGTAAACGAGGGAAAGGAAAGCAACTGAGGATTGAATTTCCCCCTTCTTGAACGAGGTAAAGCAACGTCTTCATTTACCTCGGCTTCTCTTCTCCTTGATTGAGCTGTAAACACAGACTCAACTACTTATTCATGAGACTCAAGATGAATGAGAGTCTCGCTTGGTTCTTTCTCCTGAACCTCGTAAACTATCTGCTTCTCTTAAGCTTCTCTCCAGACGGAACCTAAGGATTCATTCTCCTTCACCAGATGTAATAGTAAGATAAAGAATAAAGAAGGTCAAGCTTCTTTTCTTTTCCTCTATTCTCTGACCATCTGTTATTGTTTGTTATTCCCAGGAAGTGATTGTGTCAGTCAAGACTATCGATTAATTCGAGTTCCCTCCGTAACCTATTTATATTCTTTCTTTCACTTACTTACTCTCCAAAAGATTAATTCTCTTCTCATTCAGCTATCCTTTCTTTAGATTCGAGTCAATTCAGATTAAATCCTGTAAACTCCTCCCCTTTACTTTCCAGTCTATCAACTTCTGCCTTCCCTTCCATTTCTTGAATCTCTCCAACTCGGTTGAACAATTGCTTGAACCAATATTACCTAAGCTACGGAACTTGAACCTGCCCCTTTTCCTCTTGCTCTTGTTTTCATCAGCTATTTTCCTCTCCTGTAAACAAATGAGTTGTCTGCCCTTCCTCTAAGGGGTTGTTTGTTGTGTAACAAATGCATAAGGATGTTCGAGCGTCTGAGCTCCTTTCCCTTAAGGTCAAGCTGCTTCGCTCCTTCACCTCCCCTGTCGGTTTCATTGCTTCGCTCCTTTCCCTTAAGGTCAAGCTGCATCGCTCTCCCTTCCGGTCTCACTGTTTCACTCCTTCGCTTTATTTTGTCTCACAGTTTCACTCCTCTCCCTCTCGGTCTCACAGTTTCACTTCTTCACCCTACGGGTCTCACAGTTTCACTCCTCTCCCTTTGGTCGAGCTGTTTCACTCCTTTCCCTCCCCTTAAGGTAAAGCAGCTTCGCTCCTCTCCCCTTCTCGTCGAGTAGCTTCGCTCCTGCCCCTCTATTTCCTTGCCTGATTGAACTCAGTAATAGGTGTTTAGTTCTTGATCCTTCACTCATTCGACCTCTTGGTCTCACAGCTTCGCTCCTACACCTTTACAGTCTCACTCTCTCCTGTCCTTATTCTTTCTATTGGTTGGTTGGTTACTGAGCTCCGTAACCTTTTCCTCCCTCTATTCCTTGACCTATTTATTTCTTATTCTTTTTCTTCTTCTTCTTACTCTCATCTGATTTAAGAAAAAGAGTAAGGTCAGGAAGGAGCAAACGAAGCAGCTTTATCGAGTTCTTGAATAAAGAGACAGAGAAAGAAATGATGATTTACCATCCGAAGTCAAAGTCAGAAGACGAAGACAGAGTCTATTTGTTTTTCACCTATTTACACTGAAAGAAAGAAGAAAAGAGAAATTCAAGCACGAAAACTAGTACTCCTCATTCACCTCTCCCTATTTATTCCTTCAAATACGAAGAGTAAAGAAAGACTCAACTCAAGCAAGATTGATTCGAGAGATGGAACTCGGTCTCGTAGCTTCGCCCCTGCCCCTTCAAACACTGGATAAAGCTATTTTACGGTCTCTTCTCTGTTCTTGAATTAAGGAAGGAAAGACTCATCAACAAGATTCATTCGAGCATATTCAATGAATTTACTCTACTGTAACTCAACGAAAGATAGACTCATTATCCTATCCCTCTCGCTCTCGCTCTTTCACCCCTCTCTAACATAGGGGTAAAAGTTCGTAATCGCTTTTTCCCTAATAGCAGCATAGGAAATCAAATCTTTTGTATCCAGCATAGGGGTAAAACATTAAAAGCAGTTTTCCCCTAATAGCTGGAGCTGAAAGAAAAGAAATTCTATCCTCCCCCTATTTTTAGGGATAAAAGAGTCCATTTTCCCTAATTTCCCTCGGGAACTCTCCTGTAAACACTCAAAAAACAAGAATTCTCCTATCCTCCCCCGTATTTTGAGGGATCAAAGTGTATCTTTACCCTATTTTGAGGGATAAAAGAGTCCATTTTCCCTATTTTGAGGGAGAAAAGTGTATCTTTACCCTATTTTTCGGGATCAAATCGATGCTTTACCCTATTTTTGGGGATAAAAAGCTATCCTCCCCCATATTTTTAGGGATCAAACTCTATCTCTCCCTTATTTTTAGGGATCAAATCTTGTAAAGGTAATTTACTATTAAGGATGATCATCAGGTCAAGCATTCTTTATCTTTATGGTCTCCTTGCTCCGCTCCTCTCCTCTCCCTCTCGGTCTCGTTGCTCCGCTCCCTCACCTATCGGTCTCATTGCATCGCTCCTCTCCCTCTTGGTCTCGCTGTTGAACTCGTTCGCCTCTACACCTCGGGCTCACCGCTTTCGCTCCTTCACCTCTACAACTCGGTTTCACTGCTTCGCTCCTTCACCTGTCGGTTTCATAGCTTCCTTCACCCCTTTTCCTTCTAGAACTCGTAAATAGGTCTTTTCTTCTTTCTCTTCTCTTTCTTGATCTTCTCTTCACTATTCATTCCCCTTCACTATGTATGTCCAGCCAATTAACTCCTCGCTTTAGTCCGTTCTTTTTCTTCTTTGCTTTGGGCTCGCCTCGCGGTCATAAAGGTTCCCCGTAATTAGTTAAGGGCATTACTACCCCCAAAAGGCAAATCCGAGTCTTGGTAGTGAGAAAGTGAAAGTTGATTATACTAGCCGATCGATTGTGATTCCCAATACAGTACAGTAGTCAAAATAGGGTAGGGACACCATCAGACTGATTTTCATAATTCCAATCTGGAAAAAGAATGGATATCTTGGACTTGGTGATGTATCAATTATCCTTTTCACGATCAACTTCTCCCATAATGATATCTATGCTACTTAGTTAGTATTCTCATAATATCAGCTAATTTCATTCTTTTCACTAACTGAGGATGAGGAAGAATTAGCAAATGGATCAACCCTGTCCAAGGAAACCCCCCCGATCCCCTATAAAAAAATACCTAATTCTCCTTTTGGGGCTTCGACTCTAACATAAAGTTCTTGTTTCGCCAATTCCAAAGTTGGCAAAGGGTTTTGACTACTAATGAATCGATAGTGAAAGTCATTCCATTCCATTCCGGAGACTGTCCTCGATCGATCGTATTTCTTTTCATAAGGTCCCCCTGTAATTCCTTCCAAAGCTTGTTGAATCATTTTTTTGATGGATTCATCTCACCAAGTCTGACTAAATAACGAGCGTCTTCATTGCCTCTCCCTGACCTGTAACTTCCCAATCAAATGAGTCATAAGACTCAAGATGATCAACTGGACGAGGATCCCATGGTATTCCGGTAACTCGCAGCATTGGTCCTGAGAACCTGGATTACCTCTTCTGCAGAAAGAATGGCTACTCCCCCTGAACTCGTTCTCAAAAACTAGGTAGGATTTTGTGTGTAATTCCAAATGGGAAGTCAGTCTTCCTATCTTATCTTATTGGTGAAACTGACTACTTGCCAAGGGATCCTCTTTTTTTCTTCTTTCTTGCGAGATACCTGAGCGGAATGCATTTTTGACCATAAACTGAAATCCGCTTAGCCTCCTTTTTTTATTGTTTTCTACTACTACTAAATGATTAATGTTACTAATTAGCATTTAATGGATTCATTTCGAATAGAGCCGCCATTGAATCTAATTCATATCATCTATCAGAATCTAAGACAGTGCCATATGTGTATTTCTTTGTCAGAATCTCCCATATAAGGTACGGGCAGCAGCCAATATAGGAAAAATGTAGCATTACCGAATTATCCATTGTGGATAGATATGGATAGCATACTAACTAAAACGACTGCTATGGTAACCAACCCATAAGGATTCATACAAGCTCAATCTTCGAATCGATAATGGGGCCAGAGTAAAGAACTTGAATTTCTTTTTCCTTTCTTTTATCTAAAACAGGATCGAGCATGAGTTTTTCCCTGATTTGCATTGTCAAATCCTCTATGGATATCATTTCTATTCCCAGCCGGAAAGAATGGAAAGAAATGAGAATGATGAACTCTCTACGACCGACCTCTAGCTCTAAGGGATAAGAGATTTTCCGGAACAAGCATATCATAATGATTGTTGGGCTGGTGTTCTATTTTCATTCGTTTTTTGATGTATTGCAATGGGACTCTTCTATAGGATAGCCTTTTTCTTGTAAGGAGGATGGATAGCCTTTTTCTTTCTATCTTTGATTCATTCCTTTGGTACTGATTCTTATGAACTAATGAAATACCTATGGGTTGAGACATAAGAAATTGTCTATCATTTTCTACAGCCAGACGAAGAAGAGGTTCGAGAATCCATATTCCCCTTTGTTCATCATTCTTTATGAAACTGGAACTGCTTGGGAACTATCAGCCAGCCAGCATCTCCGGATTTCAATCTCCTTCCTCTCTCATTCCATAGAGGATATAGTTATTTGGGAATCATTTTGCCCATCTAATTGGATATAAATAATAGTGAGAATGCCCCCCGTAACCCGTTTTTCCATTCATCATTGCATTTGAGGATTCATTTGTTTTCCGTATGGATTGAGTCATTTTCTTTCTTTTTGATTAGGTAACCTAAATATATATGTCACACACTTTCACACGAACAAGGAAATCAGATCTTTATTTGAATACCTACCCCCTTAACCAATTTAGTGGAAATTCTGCTGTGATAATTGACCACATCCACCATTATAGGATATTTGGCTTGTCTGTCAAAAAAAAGATAAGAAGGTACGTACATTTGCTTAAGTTTGGCAAATACCTATTTTACGTCTTTGACAACGCATAGAGCCTTTCATTACGTCTCGACAAAAATCGGGAATACCTACCGTAGCAAAACGATTTCGTCTGATTCGTGGTCTTCATCATCAGTATTTGTGATATCCTTGATCTTCAGAGTTTAGATTGTCGGTCATACGACACATTTGGCTTTTCTTTCATGAATTTGCCTGATCTTGAACCTATTCATTCTTCTTCTTCTTTACTCCCGGCCGGCGTTCTAACTATTCTATTTGTATGACCATCGAGTCGAGGAACTTCTTTATGGACTGACTTAGTCCAATCGTGAGGACTTGCTTTCTCGTTGGGACTGGTTCTTCCTCCTTTATGTCCCCTTCTTATTCTATCTTTTAGCAAACGCCCAGTTTGTAGCTGCCGCGCAACTCCCTCCTCCTTATTTACGTGGGAGCTATAAATGTTTGAATCATCATATTTGCTGTGATGTTAATGAAGGGTTCAGATTATTCCCCGGATTTGAATCTTTGGCCCGTTGGGAATGGAGTGAGTTTTCTGGTTTGTGCAAGTCTTTTTCTTTCACTAATGACTACTATTGTAGATACATAATTGTATGGGATTATTTTGACTACAAGATCAAACCTGATTCGTCAGCCAGATTGAAATAGTCAACAAATTGGTATTTATAAACATCTTTTTTTCTTCCTTCCATTTGAACTAATTTCGATCATTCTTTTAGCTGCTAGCTGCTTTGATCGGCCAGCGCAATTGCCGTGGCTCGCCAGTAATCAATCTTTAGTTAGAAATAGCATAGTTCTATGTTATCGCACACATTCCCTCCCCTTCAATTATATTTGAGGATTCTTTCTATCTGCCTAAAAGCTAAATTCTTTGATTCGATCGATTACCAATATATTCCCTTGTTCGTTCTCTACTTTTCCAATTGAATGGAAGGAATCTATTACATTTTTGTTCATCTTCATATGGAAATGAATCGGAATTGATAAGGAGTTGGTCAATCATGCTCGAACATGTACTTATTCTAGTGTCTATCTATTTCCTTTCTATCGGTATCTAAGGATTGATCACGAGCCTAAATATGGTTAGGCCCTTTATGTTTCTTGAGCTTATACTTCATGCAATTAATACGCCCATTTCGTAACATTCTCTGATTTGCTAGTCGCCGGAATCTTTTCTCAATTTTGGTTATAGCTATTGCACTGAAGCAGCTATTGGCCCAGCTATTGTTTCGTCAATTTCTCTCCTCGTAACAGAAAAGAAAGTCGTATTAATTTATCTGTTGTCACATAGTCAGTAAAGATTTATGATAAGATGTATAGGGAGGGTGTACTCAATGTGTCCGAGCTTGCCCCACGGATGTATTAGAAATGAGACCTTGGGGCGGATGTAAAGCTAACTAAGCAAATAGCTTCGGCTCCAAGAAGAGAAGACTGTCTTGGTTGGAAGAGATGTGAATCCGCCTGTCGATTTCTTGAGTGAGTGTTCGCCTTTACTTATGGCATGAAAAAACTCGAAGCAGGGGGCTAGCCTAGCTTATTGATACATTCTCAAAAAGCCCCCTTGAATCCATCCTCTTTTTTACCGACAAAAACTCGTGCTCGACAATATACATATCTATCCGTTTCTAACATGGGGTTTTTTAGTCCAAGTCTATCTTGTTTTTACTACTCTTTCCTTGGTTAACAAGAGTTGTAGTTTTGCCAATAGTTGCGGGGTTATTCCTTTTCGGTTTCCCTCCCTCATAGAGGAAAGAAAGTAATGCTGCTTTAGTATACGATATGTATCTGTGTACTCGAGCTCCTTCTAAGATAAGAACCTATTTGTTATCATTTCGAATTAGCCGATCCATTAATCCAACTGACAGAGGATTATCAATGGATCCCTTTTTTGTATTTTGACTGGAGATTGGGAATGGACTTTCCTTTCCATAGGACACATTTGACTGACAGGGGTTATCACACCACTTTAACGACTTTAGCGGCTTGGCCAGTTACTCGAGATTCCCGCCCAATTATTCCATTTTCTAATGTTAGCAATGTCTAACGGTCAACATAGGATCATTTTCTACTCGAGACCTTTGACTCTTCTCATGTGGGAGTTAGAATAGAATGAATTCCCGTTTATCTACTTCTAGAGATGTGGGGAAGAAAGAAAGGGGTGTGTTGTATTCAGCTACAAAGTGGCTTTTGTACACTGTAGGAAGGAGGGAGGTTACTTTTGTTAATGGTAGGGTATCGGGTTCTATGGTTCTAATGACCAACCAACTTTCAATTTGGAAACATCGGTGAATCAATCCCATCCTAAAGCACTGGAAATCATATTCTATATCGGATTTCTTATTGCTTTTGCTGTCAAATCCCCGCCCCGATTATACCCTATACCCACGGAGAGGCACATTAGAGTACTTGTATGCTTCTAGCCGGAATCTTATTCAAAATGGATGGGAGCATATGGATTGGTTCGGATCAATATGGATTCCCCCACGCCCATTCTCCTTTTTCCCCCTGGTTGATCATAGTAGGCATAAGTCAAATAATCTATGCAGCTTCAACATCTTAAAGAATGCTTATTCCTTCCCTCCGTCTCTCACTCATATGGTTTAATGAGATTAATTTGTTCTATAAGCGGGACTCAATGGAGCTATTTTACAAGGAATCTCTCATGGATTTATTGGCGCTGCGCTTTTTTTCTTGGCTGGCTGGCGGGAACAAGTTATGTATGATCGAATACGTCTTGGTTGTCTCGATGAAATGGGCAGAATGGCTATTCCAAAAAGATGAATGACTTTGAGTTAGTATCTTCTCGATGGCTTCCCTTGCATTGCCGGGTATCAGAGGTTTCGTTGCAGAATTCAAAGTCTGTCTCCTAGAGTAGAGTTGTTTGTTGCGATCTCTATCCTTATACCTACCTACCTGTCATAGGTATTGGTATTTAGCCGGATTTGGTTTTCTCACTATCAGTCAGTCAGTTGACAAGGTCGAAGCTCTTTTATCTAGGGGTTCCTGATGTCTTACACACAGTTTTCTTATCTGCACTCTCCCTTGTCTTCGTCAGGCCCTTTCTTTCATTCAATTAGATTAGATGTTAATGTAAATGAACCATAACTATGTAGCCCTATCCCGGATTGATTACCCCCCAATAGCATGGCATATCCAAATGGAAACCCCATAGAGGCCACAATTGCGGAATTTACACCTTCCCTTTGATCGCGTATGTAAATAAATGGCGAATATGGTCCAAGTAATAAATGCCCAAGGTTCTTTTGGATCCCAATTCCAATACGATCCTCATCCATGTCTCATTAGCCCATACGGCCCCGGAAAGAATGCCTATGCTTAAAAAGGGAGAGAACCCCACAACTAATGAATGGATAACCCCAATGATCTAATTGTTGAATCAGTTGAGACTTATCATAATTATTAGAAAGAAGTATAAGAAAAAAGGAAGTGGTTTTTAAATGTTCTCTTCCTTCATGTATTGGATCTCATCAAAGGAAAATAAGGCATTGAATAAATTATTGTTTTTACCCCACCCAATTCTTATAGAGTTTGGAAATGTAATCACTATAAGAGCTCCTTCCTTCAAATAATGATCCACATAAAATGCATAACCCAATACCATCATACTTACTTGCATCATTAACCAATGAGATTGGGGAGCGGGAACTCATAGTGGGCCCTGAAGCTGAAGTAGCAAATTCTTGGGTAAAACTAGTACTTGGTGCAGTTATTGCGCTTACACTTAAATGGTTTTTCTCTTCATAAATACCCGAAATAGCTGAATAATGGAGAAACCCCATGAAAGAAATAGTAATGATTCTAATAAATCACTTAATGGTAAATGCCTCAAATAAATCCAACCCAACCAACGAGTAACTAATAATCCTGTTAGACAGAAAAAAGTAGCTATCATGCCGCCCCCTTTTCTGACGAAGCATAGAGTCCTACGCTTTCATCGACTAATAAGGTTATCAAATGAATTGGTTCATGATTCGGACGTAATCGTAACGAATTGAATACAAATCAGTCTGATTTTACTGGATCCCCTTGTAGACTGGCTTTTATGATACATACCAAAATGAAATAGTTGAGGTTGAGTATAATTATTCAATAATACTCTTTTTAGGGAATATACGTCATCCATATTCATAGATCATACCTTTCATCTCACTTCCAATTACTATCTTAATAGGGAGGGTTCTGGACTTCTATTCTACTTTTGACGACCGCAACCCAAAAACCTCGCTCGGCGTATGTGGTCTTTTACGAGTATTTTATTGTCTAGTATAGTTAGGATTTTAGCAGTTTCTCTATCTAGCTAGTGATCAAATAAATAGTAGTAGTTATATCCATCAATATGTATGGTCTTGGACTATCATGCTTTTTCTTTAGAATTGGGCGAGCTGGCTACTTGATCGATCCACTTGTATTATCTCAATATGAATCACGACTGTTGGTTGGGATTATGGTTCTTATTTATAGTGACAATTCTATGTCTCACAAGGATATTTGAGATTGCCCGCGTATATGAGTTTGTTCAATACGTAAAGGGATTAGTTACTAGTGAGAATTTGATCGATCCGTCTTTCTCTCTTTTTGGGGAAGGGAAGGGGAAGAGGTTTGGAATGTGTTCTTATCTATTAATAGGGTTTTGGTTCACTCGACCTACTGCGGCAAATGCTTGCTTGGCAAAAGGCATTTGTAACTAATCGCGTGGAGGATGTTGGTTGATTATTAGGGATTTGAGGTCTTTATTGGACAACAAAGAGAGGGAGTTTAGAATTTCGGGTCGGGATTGATTTCAAATATTCAATAACTTGCTTTATAATGAGGGGAATTTCTTATTTGTTACTTTGTGCGCCGTCCCATTATTTGCTTGCGGGTGCAGTTGCTAAATCTCCTCAATTTCCTCTTCATGTAGGGTTACCTGATGCTATGGAGGGAGGGTCCTACCCCGATTTCTTATACATGCTGCTACGATGGGATGGTAGCTGCGGGAATTTATCTTGCTTGTCGCTCGGCTTCTTCCTTCACCGATAGATATTACCAAACAAAGACCTATTTATTCTGGAACTCCTTATTCTGTTCCTATGAGCTACTGATACTGGAGAGTCTATTCATGAAATCCGGAACCGGAACCTAGTCATAATCGTTCACCTTACTCCTGTTCCTATTTTGAGGGTCATTGAACTCTGGAACATAGGCTGGATGAGAAGAAGATGAGAGTCAGTCAGTCAGAATGTATTTCTCTCGAGCCGAGCTTCTTTCACTCGTTAAATAGGTGTGTGTTTTATTCTTGATCTGATCTTGATCCTTTCAAAGACTTGGTAAATGGGGCTGGATGATTAGCTCCTCTCCCTTACGGTCTCGCACTTCGTTCCTCTCTCTCCTTTATTTACCTATTTATTCCTTCAAACCCAAACAAGGTAAAGCTGCTTCGCTCATGAACCTGGCCTTTACAGTAAAAGAAAGAGTGAAAGAAAGGAGAAAGATAAGTCAAACAAAGAAGAAATACGGGAAGGAGCAAACAGATAGTATAGTTTATGAGGGGGAAGAGAATGAATCGAGAGGTGAATGGGCAGGAGCAAAGACGAAGACAGAGTGAAGGAATAGTAGTCTTTCCCTTGTTGTATAGAGGGAAAGGAGAGAAAGAAAGAATCCAGGAGAAAAGCGACCGTAAATCAAATAGCTTTACTGAATGAAAGAATGAATCTCATTCATTTTCTTAGTTTACCGTTCAATCAAGTAGTTGTTCCGGGGCAGGGGAAGGAGTTAAAGCAAGAAGAAGAGAATATGCGAGTGAAGGAGGTTACAGTGAAAGAAGGGAAAGAACAAGAACAGAATAGAATGAAGGTAATAATCTAAGGAGAAGAGAAAGAATGAATAGTGAAACTCGAGTAAGAGAGATTTACCTAGTGAAATCCTAGTTTAAGAATAAATAGGTTCAGGGAGAGGGACGAAGTGCTCAACCGTAAGGGAGAGGATTGACTTAATACGCCATTACCTTTAGCCCTCAAAATAGACAGAGGATAACATTTTTGAATTAAGTTAAGGGTCTTTACTGTCTAATTCAGAAATAGAGTAGTTGTAGAGGTTCAGTAGTTAAATCAGGTTACGGAGAAAGAAGAAATAGCAATAAGGAGCGAAGACGAAGACAGAGTAGGCGAAATCAGGGTCAGAAGTAATAGTCTGGTTCTCTCTCATGAATAAGGGGAGAAAGAAAGAATATGCTTTACCGAGTCTTTGAGTTCAACCAGGGACAAGTTATTGAGTTCAGTTCGGAAACTATAATTAATAAGCAGTATTCGGTTACAGTGAATAAATAGGTAAAGGTGAAGAAGGAGTTATTTCGTTTACAGACAGAGTGAATAAAGAGGAGCCAAGCAACGAGACCGTAAGGGAGAAGAGGAGCGAAGGGAATCGAGTAAGCCCAAAGGGTTGAGGTTGAGTCTCATTTATTTTTCTTTTACAGTTCAGGGAGAGTGAAAGTATATTAATTAGCGGCTTAACCGAGTGGGTGAGTTCAGTTCTACAACTAGTAATTCATCTTTCTTCTTCCTTTCTTACAGTTACATCAGGGGAAGGAGTACAGGAGCGAAGACACTTTACCGAGTTTACAGTTAAAGAAGAAATAGGGTCAGGAGAGAAGTAGAGATGAAGTAGCTCTTTTGCGGTTTCTTCCTCTTTTCTTACATACAGTAGTTCCATCAGGGGAAGGAGCGAAGACACGAGACCAAAGGGAGAGGAGCGAAGACACTTTACCAAGAGGTGATTGAGCGAAGGATCATTCTTCTTTCATTTAAGAATCATATAGAATGAATAGGAACAGGATCATGACTCTTTCGGCTTTCCTTTCTTACAGGAGAGTAAAGAAATGGCCTAAAAAATAGGGTAGGGAGAGGTTCATGAGTTCAGGGGCAGTAGTTAAGTCTGATGAGTCTTTCGTCATGACTTGGTTACGAGGTTCAGGATTCTTCTTTACTTGTTTCTTATAGTCGAGTAAGATGAACAAGCACTGAAGGGAATATCGGCAGGTGAATGAGCTTCTCTTTCTTGACTTTCTCTTTGTCTTTCCTTCCTTCCAGTTTACCTCGTGTTTGAAGGAGAAGGAAAAGGTTTAAGGCTTCGATAGTCTTGACTTAATAATGACCGAGTCTTTGAATAAAGAAGGGAAGTAGTGATTGATAATGACTCTTTCGGCTTGACTTACTAATGACCTTGTGAAAGAGGAGAATGAATAAGGAGTGCTTACAGTGAGTGAAATCAGGGACAAGTGATTGATCATTAATCGTTACGGAGCTTGACCTTCTGATCAGCCAGCCTATTTACCTAGTTCCTTCCTCTCATTACCTTCTGAAAGATGAATCAATCCTCCAGTTTCCAGAGTGAAAGAAAGAAGGATTTCATATCCCTTACCTTGGTCAAGATGTCCAATACAGGAGAAGATCAGAGGGAAGGGAGTACGTAGCGAGAGGAGAAGACGATTTCATATGCTCAACTGGAAAGGTTCCTCAATCAAATAGTTGTACCGAGGGAAAAAAGGGACAACAGGTTCAGGGACAATAAATTCATTAGCTACAGAACCAACCTAGTTAGTTACTTACCCAATAAGTATTTGAGTTCAATCTGGCTGACGAATAAGGAATTCAGTCTTAGCTTACTGTGAAAGAAGGAAGAAAAGAATATAAAAGAGAGGAGCCAATGAGACCGAGCGAGTTCCAGAAGGAAAAGCATTGAGGTTGAGTAAGCAAGCAGGCAGAGTAGAAAAGATCATTGTTTGAATGGTTCCGTAGAGAGAGAGATAGTTGTTTACAAAATGAAGGTTAAGTAGTTCAGGCAGGAGAATGACTCGATAGTGTTTACAGGGAAATCCGGCCAGGTAATATCAGTTCAGGGGAATTCTTTCTTGTTGAGTCTTTCTTCGGTTATAGTGTTTTAATAAACAGGAAAAGGCAATGGAAGAGTGAGACCTTACGGGAGAGTAGTGAAAGATAATGCCTCTTTGTTTACAGGAGAGGAAAAGAAAAGGAGACAGAATCCATAGGTTCCCCGGAGCTTGACCTTCTTCTTTTCTTACAGGAGAAAGTGAGTAAAAGAGTGAAATCTGTCTCGTCTTAGTTTATAGTTCAAGAAGGTTAATCAGTAATAGTCCTGTTAAACTCTAATGAATAAAGGAGTTTCGGCTTTACCTTGGTCAAGACTGAGTGAAAGAAGGTAAAGGTGAATGAATTAGTTTACCGAGTGAAAGATTGAGTTCAAGAATAAAAGGGTTCGGGTTCAGTCGCTTCTCTTATCTTTCTCTTTTCATTCATTTACTCAACTGTAAAGGACGGACAGGTGATTGAGCGAAGCCGCTTTACCGACAGGGGAGGGGAAGGAGTCAGTTGCGATAGGAGAAAGATCCGTTTAAGAAGAATATAGGTTCATTGATCTTGAGTTCAGTCGTTACAGGTAAAAGAGTTTGTTCATCTAGTTCAGTAGCTTTACCTGATTCTCATCCTGCCTATTTACCTTACTACCTTGTGATTGAGTTCTGGCTCATGTCTTTCAACACTTCACTGAACTGTAAAGGAGAATGCATCTTTAGTCTTGCCTATACCTGAGAGAACTGTCAAGGCTATTAGGTTTAGTCTCTCTAATTAATCTTTATTACAAGGGGGAAGAGAAAGAATGAATAGTTCAACCTGAGTGAAAGAGTGAAATTAGGTTAATCAGTAATAGTCCTGTCGAATGAATAAGTAAGGAGTATTGATTGATCTTTGACAGTGAATAAATAGGGTCAGGTTTAGTAGTTCAGGGAATATCGTCAAAGGGAAAGGGGCCAAGCTGTGAGACCGACCTCGTTTACAATAAGCTCAGGGAATAAATAGAGTATAAGGGGGGAAGGAGAATGAAAGAAATCAAATAGCTTGACCGAGTAAAAGAGTTCCGGTTCAGGTGATTGAGCGGCAAGGAAAGGAATTGACTCTCTCTTCTTTCATTCTCTATCAGTTAAGATTCAGGAGTAAAGGTTCGGGATTGAATATGAATAGATTCTTGAATAGTAAAGGAGAATGATTCGTTTCGTCTTCACTCTCATTAATATTTAGTCTTTCAATTCTCTTATCTTTTCTTTACTCAGCAGCTAGCTAATGAATTGACACTCGCCTGTCAAGGAAAAGGGGAATGCATCGATAGTCTTTCCTTTCTTTTGAATGAATATAGGAGGTAACATAGGGTCAGGTTTTCGGTTTCGTCTTTCAAACCAGCTAAGGATTTCATTCTTTTACTCCCCTGCAAAGCAGCTAATTCCATTGACTCCCCCTTCACTATCTCTTTTCTTTTTCCTTTTCTTTTTCTCGCTACTAAATAGGTAAAGGTCAGGTAATATCAGTTCAGCTTGAGGTTCCGGAGTAACGTTTAAGGGTTCAGCTTTCTCTTTTTCTTTTACCGACTGACTCTACAAGAAGGATAGGGAATAAATGTGAATGAAGGTTCAGGGTCGAAGACGCTCGACCAAAGGGAGAGGAGCGAAGCTGTGAGACAAAATAAAGCGAAGGAAGGAGTTTACAGTTCAAGAATCAAGGGAGAATCCAAAAGAATATGCTTGACCTTGTTTACTGTTCCATCCGGCAAGGCAATAGAGTCAAAGGTTACGGTTCCGTAGTTCAGTCAAATGAATATCTCCCTGATTTTCTTTCCTCTCCTGTAAAGAAAGCGTCCGGAGCTTCTCATCCAGCCAGCCTATTTACTGAGTCTTTGAAGGAAAAGGTTGAAGGGAGAGTCTCAGTCATCTTTCGGCCCCATTCTTGCATTCGATGATGATGATTCCGGTTCAGTAGCAGTTAAGTTTGATTCATTAAAAACACTATGAATTTACTCGACGCTAAAGAAAGAAAGGTGATTCAAATAGCTTTAGTGAAAGAAGGGAAAGAACAATCACATCAGGTAATATCGGTGAAGGGCGAGTCCATGAATTAGATTAGGTGCTTTACCGTCGAGCGAAAGAAGTAATAGGGATTGAGCTCACAGTTCGGAAACTCTTTCATTCAATCCTTTACAGTGAAAGAAGGTGAAGGAAGTAGTGATTTCGTTTACCTTGTTCAAGAGTTCCGGACAAGTTATTGAATTAAGGATAATTTCAGAATAAGGAAGGAGTATTTCTCTTTGGCTTTTACCTTGGAAAGGTTCAGGAAAGAACAGAGAAAGACAAGTAGTTCAACCCTTGCTTACAGGAAAGGAAATTCATTAGCTACTGAATTCACCCATTTACCGAGGTCAAGCAAGAATAAAGAGACAAATACATTCTGACTCACTCTCTTACAGTTCAGGGAGAAAGAGTAAACTCATTAGCTGCTTTACTGTGAATAAATAAGGTACGGAGAGAAAGAAGCTCCTTTACCGAGTTCAATCAGTCTCATTAATAAGGAAAGAAAGAAAGGAGTGTTTACCTACGAGTCAAAGAATTAGCTAGCGGCTTGACCTTCTTTACAGTTCGTGTTTGAATAACTACAATAACGGAACAATAAGTCTCATTCATCTTGCTTGAGTTGAGTCTTGAGTTCTTGAGTGTTGACAGTGAAAGAAGGGAAGGGAATAGAGGGGACTATCGGTTCAGGAGAGAAGCAGCTTTACCGTCGACTCCCACTTGCTTCACCTCTGGTTTCTCAGCAAGAGTCTCAGGAGTTTCTTGAGTATCCGCTACAACATCACTCTGTGAATCTTTGAGCAACTCAACCTCAACTCCCACTTGCTTCACCTCTGGTGTTTCAGCAAGAGTCTTCCGGCCCATGCAACCTCCTCTGGAGTTTCAGCGATGCTTCCATCCGACGCAACCTCCTCTGGAGTTTCAACGACGCTTTCGACCGACGCAACCCCCTCTGGAGCTTCAGCGATGCTTCCGGCCGACGCAACCCCCTCTGGAGTTTCAGCGACGCTTCCGACCGACGCAACCCCCTCTGGAGCTTCAGCGACGCTTCCAGATGACGCAACCCCCTCTGGAGCTTCAGCGACGCTTTCGGCCGACGCAACCCCCTCTGGAGCTTCAGCGACGCTTTCGGTCGATGCAACCCCCTCTGGAGCTTCAACGACGCTTCCGGCCGATTCAACCTCCTCTGGAGCTTCAGCGACGCTTCCGGACGACGCAACCCCCTCTGGAGCTTCAGTGACGCTTCCAGACGATGCAACCCCCTCTGGAGCTTCAGCGACGCTTCCGGGCGACGCAACCCCCTCTGGAGCTTCAACGACGCAACCCCCTCTAGAGCTTCAGCGACGCTTCCGGACGACGCAACCCCCTCTGGAGCTTCAGCGACGCTTCCAGACGACGCAACCCTCTCTGAAGCTTCAGCGACGCTTCTGGGCGACGCAACCCCCTCTAGAGCTTCAGCGACGCTTCCGGACGACGCAACCCCCTCTGGAGTTTCAGCGCGCTTCTTCCGGTACTTTTCTTCAATTCTCTAACAGTCTTTGTGAAGCTAACTCATTTATGTTTGCTCATAACGAAGTTCTCACAAGGACTCATAACAATCTCCGCATCAAATACACCTTGTTCATAGCCGACGATTTTTCGTACATATTCGACAGCGTCTTCAACAGACCTGACATTGTCTTCTCCTTGATAACATTGAACGCCACGTTTCTGGATAGCGTCAACCGGATCAGCCCCAAGGCTTGTCGATACTTGAGCTTCCACTGTTCCGTGGTCATGGTATCCGGCTTCACCCCCAGCAGAGGTTCGTGAAGATCTTTCTGGTACAGATAATCTTCAATCTGCATTTTCCAGAAATCGAAATCGGATCCATCGAACTTCTAAATTCCAATCTTTGAACTTTCCATCTTCACAGATCGTGGTGACTTCCGCCTGGCTCTGACTTCCGCCTAGCTCTGACTTCCGCCTGGCTCTGACACCGCCTGGCTCTGACTTCCGCCTGGCTCTGACTTCCGCCTGGCTCTAACACCGCCTAGCTCTGACTTCCGCCTGGCTCTGATACCAGTTGTTAGGATCGATACCAGTTGTTAGGATCGCACAACAACGCACACGCTCGATCTAGATGAACACAAAGAAAAAGGATAGAGAAAAGTTGCAAGGAGAACTCTACTTCAGGTATGTACAACAAGAGAGAGTACAGAGAATAGAAAAGTACATTTTCAAAGCTCTACTAGACCAGATATATATATGGTATAGTTTACTATATATAGCTTTACCAGATTTAGCCATCTACTATATATAGCTATTTACCATATATAGCTTTACCGGATATAGCTTTACCATATATAGCTTTACTATATATAGCTTTACCAAATATAGCTTTACCGGATATAACCATTGACCAAGCTATAAATAAGTATCAGGCTCCATAGCCTAACAACTTTAACCTATTTATAGAGGAAAAGAGTTCAAGAAGAAATAGGGTAAGGTGAATGAGCTAGCTTCTCTTTCTTTCCTTCCTGTGACGGATCATTAATCAGTAGTTCAGGAGCGAAGGAAATAGAGTCAGTTACCGAGTGAATGAGCGTGTCAACCACTGACCCTTCTCTTTTTCTTACTGAATAGGGTGTAGAGAAGAGGGAGTAAGTAGCTCGACTGTAAGGTGATTGAGCAAAACTGCTTTACCTCCTTCAAGAAGAATCGGCCTACCCTGTTTAAGAAGGCTCAGGTCAAGGGAAGGGCATATCGGTTCCGGAGCTTTCCCTTCTCTTCTTTCCTGTCCCTGAATTGATTCTCGAACTGTAAACTCTCTTTCCTCTTTCCTTGAGTCTCTCGGATTGAATGAATAAGCTAAATAGGTGTAGGTCAGGTCATATCGTATCTGGTTCCGGAGTTCACTCTCATTAAGTAAGGATCAAGATCAGAGCAAGAGCTAACCCAGTTTACACCGATAGCTGAATCACTTTCATCAGTTTCAGGAGTGAAGGAGAATGTTTCGGCTTTCCTTTGAGTTACTCTCCTGTAAAGAAAGGATAAGATTGAATGAATGGACTCTACTGTCATATCGGTTCCGGGGAAGGAGTGAGACCGAGTTTACAGCGCAATCAGTAAAAAGAGAGTGAAGAGGAAAGGTGCGAAGCTGCTTTAATTTAATAGGAGTAAGTAGTGAGAGGAGCGAAGCAACGAGACCGTCAAATAGCTTTCCCTTGCTTGTTCAATCAGGTTCCGGGGAATGAGTAAAAGAAGGAAGGTGTCCGGTTGAATTATCTCTTTTCTTTCCTCTGATTATTCTTGAGTTGAGTCTGACAGTTCACTCTCATGAATAAGGAGTCTTTCTCTTTGTTTACACTGAATAAATAGGTGAAGGAGTGAAGAAGGGACAGACAGGACAGGAGTTTACTTACCTCCTTTACAGTTAAAGAATCAAAAGGCAATGGAAGGAGCAAAGCAACTCAAGAGTGAGCTTCTCATTCTCTTAGTTAGGTTACAGTAAATAAATAGGGAAGGTACATTAAGAAAGAAAGGGAAGGGAGTTACGGATCATGAATCTCTCTCTTTTCGTCAGGTTACTGAGTCAAGTAGGTTACAGAGTGAGGTTGTTCGTAAACTAGCTAGAATGAATAAGGAAAAGAAAAGGAAGGAGTCTTTCAGCTCCTAATCAATCCTTTGACTATCCCTTACAGCCAGCCGAGTAGCATCATATTTATTTAATCCTCTTCCTTCTCCTGTAAAGTTAAGGAGCAACCAAAGACGAGGGGAAGGTTCCGTTCTTCAATTCAATCAAACAGCTTGAGTTCTGGAAAGGAATAGAGATGAGGGAAAAGGGTGTCGGTTCAGTAGTCTTAGTTTAGAGATAGTAGTGAAAGAAAGGAGAAGAACGAGAAGCCGAGGTTCAGTAGGTCAGCAGTCTCTCATTCTTGCTTGTTGAGTCTGAACTTGTTTACGAGGGGAAGGAAAACTCCTAAGGAATATGAATATCTTTGACAGTTACAGCTAGCAGGTAAAGAGAAGAGAAGAGACCTATAGCACGCACCTTCCTTTACTGAGTTCAATCAGAGTGAAACCAACCCTACACTACAGAAAGAGAGGGGAATGAGGGAATCTCAGCCAGCCACAACCGCCTATCCATCCTCCTTCCTATTTACCACAGAAGGGAATGAGGGAATCTCAAGCAGCCTATTTACGTTATGAGTGTTTGAAGCTCGAGACAAATACATTCTATTCTGACTGACTCCTTTCATTCATCTTCTTTTACAGTTACAGAAGGGAAAGAGAGTACATGAATTAGCTAGCTCCTTTACAAAGAATAATAGTAATAAATAGGTGCAGGAGAAAGAATCTTTAGTCTTGGCTCCTCCCGTCTTTCTTGACTTCCTGGTCCGGCTCATTCTCGTTGGTTGATTTCGTCTTGACTTTATGAATGAATAAGATAAGATAGAGTCAGGTTCAGGTTTGAGGTTGAGGCTTGAAAAGCAAAGCAGCCAATTCAATTCATTGACTCTAGAATAGGCAAGGATCAATCACCGATAGTCCCCCTTCTTGTAAACTCGGACAGGAAAAGAAAAGGGTTAAGCCTTGACTTCCTACTTCCCGGGCAGTCTCATTCTTCCTTCCTTCCTGCTTGTTGAGTCTCTCCATTCTTTCATTCTTTAGTAGTAGTTGTATTGTAGTTCAGTTAGAAGGTTTAGGTTACGGGTTAGGTGCAGGTTCCGCGGGCCGGGGCTTAGCTTCTCTTTCTTTCATTCATTCTCTTCTTCCGCACACATACTAACTTCACTACTATTAACTACTAGTACATTACATATTCCTTTTCCTGGAGTAACACAGCTATATAAACCGAACGCTGATTTGCCAGTGTAGTGTTTGAAGGTAAAGGAGAAAGAACCAAGAAGTGAGAAGAGGAGAGGGAAGAAGCAGGCAGGCAAAGAGACCTTGTTTACAGTGCAGTGAATAAATAAGTCAAGGCTCAGCTCAGTAGTAGTGATTGAGTTCCAATTAATCTTTAGGCTTTCACACTCCTAGTAAGGAAAAAGAATCAGTGAGAGAGGTTACAGAATAGGTTCAAGAATCAATAGGTTATTGAGCAGTTAAGTTTCATTCTAACTAAACACTATGAAATGAAGCAAAGCAAGCTCGACAAGGGAAGGGAGGAGAGAGAGAATAGAATGAATTTATCCTCTCATGGAAAGAAAGAAAGGTACGGAGGAGAGGAGTACTCAGTTTCACTTGCATTTCTCTTTTCTTCTTATTCACCGAGGTAACAAAGGGGAAGGAGCCAACCAACCAGTGAGAGTGAGATGAGAAGAGAATGAAAGGAGCTTTGACTCAACCAACTAACTGTAAGTAAAGGAGAGAGAGAAGAGAAAGAACTTTAAATAGAAAGAGCTTTCTTTGTTTACAGTTCAGGGCCAGCCAAGACAGACAGGTTACGCGTTCAGCTGTGAGATAAAGAAAAATATATGAGAGAAGGAAGGGACTATCGTAGAGACAAAGCAAAGGTGAAGTAGCGTCTTCAGTTACTAGACCGGAAGAAAGTAAAGGATAGGGAGAGAGGAGCTAATCTTCCTTTCATGAGTCTCAGAATCAAAGGAAAGAAAGCAAGAGAGACCAGACAGACCAGATAGGTAGGCTCAGGTCAGGTTAATCAATAAGATAATAGGAAGAGGGAAGGGATTCAATGAATTGACTCAACCGAAATGGAAAGGACAGGGACAGGGGATTGAGCGAACGAAGCAGCTTTACCAACAAACAAACAGGTTCAGGATCAGGCTAATTAATAAATGAGGAGTCTTCTTTATCTTTGTCTTTCCTTCCTTACCTTAAACCTGACAAGAAGAATCACAATACAATAGGTTCAATTCAAGATTGAATAGTAACAGAATACAGAATCAGGTTCAGGGAATACAAATACAGGTAAAGAAAAGAAAGCAAGAGCAAGGAGTTTACAGTCGGGCAAGGGCAGCAAGGAGAAGGAGACAGACAAGCCAGACAAGACACTTGACAGTTCCAGCAGGTAAAGAAAGAAGAGAGAACAGAGAAGAGAACGAGTGAAATCAAACACACCTATTCTCTATGTTACAGAGTGAAAGAACATAAGCGAAGGAACAAAGAAAGAAAGAGTTAGAGAGTCAAGGGTCAGGCAGGAGGGGAGGAGCCAAGCAAAGTAGAATTAATCTTTCCTTAAACAAACCTCTGACTTAAAGAAAGAAACAAACAACACACCTATTTAGAACCAACTCAGTGAAAGAAAAGAGCTAGTTCAACCCCGTTCAGGTCAGGTCGTATCGGAAAAGAAAAGGAAAGGGGCAGGTTACAGAGTTCCAGGATAGGATCATTAATCACATGCATTCTCTGATTCTTCTTCTTTCTATAAAGGTTAATAAAATAGCTAATAGCTTGACCTCCTTCAATCAGGCAGGAAACGGGCAAGGGAAGGAGTTCGGTTCAGTACTCTCTTCTTTCCTTGACTCTAAAGAAAGGTGATTGAGCTGATCTTTCTCTCTCTTAGGTTACAGTTAAAGAATACTGAAAGAACTACAACAAACAAACAATAGATAAAAGGGAAGGGGCAGGGGAAGATACATTAATGCAGGGGAAGGAAGAAACCATTAATGTAGGGGAAGGTACATTAAGAAAGAAAGGGGAAGGTAAGGAATTAATGCTAATAGATAGCAGGGGTAGGTTCATCAGCTTCTCTTTCATTGAGTCTTAAGAATAATCAATAGGTGAAAGAAAAGAGCTAGTTCATTCATATGCTTTACCTTCTGAAAGAGTGAAAGAAGTAATAGTTCAGGACAGAAGGGAAGATGCTTTAACCTTAACCACCTATTTAACGAGTTAAAGCAAGAAAGGAATAGAATAGAGACTCAGGGGAAGGAGAATTTATAAGGAGTTGAGAAACACTTGAGAATCCATACAGCCTACTTACTTCAATCAGACAGAGGAAAGAAAGCACAGAGAACAGAAGGACAGGACAGAAGGGAAGATGCTTGACTTTAACCTTGTTCCGGAAGGGAATATCGTGAAAGAAGAATAGTACACCAGGGTTTCGCTTTAGTCTTAGTTTACAGTTCAAGAATAGGTGAAAGAAGCAAGAAGTATGTATAGTATAGGTCAGGTAATACACTAGACAAAAGGAGTCAAGTAAGTAGAGTAGGAGTAAGAAGAGTAGGAGTAAGGAGTAGGCAGAGGAGAGAGGAGTAGGATTACTTAAAGAATGAATCTTATTTCATCTTACCTTACCGGAAAAGGTGAAAGAGGAAGTAGGCAGCAGAGAGAGGAGAAAGACAAGAACAAGACAAGAAAAAGAGAAGAAATAGAGTATTAGGGGGACAGGGTATTGGTTATCTATAGATACTAATTATTAGTTCTTGTAGTTCTTTCTCCTAGTAGTTCTTTCTCTTGTAGTTCTCTTAGGGAAGACAGAAGTAGGTTATCCTTTGACAATTAATATTCTTTCTTAGTAGGGAAGACAGAAGGAGGTTATCCTTCTCTTACAATACTCTTTCTTAGGGAAGACAGAAGTAGGCTATCCTTCTTACAATACACTCTCCTCTCGACAGGGAAGGCTTGACTGACATCGTTTGTTCTCTTCCAACCTAGCCTGTTCCGTAAACTCTAATGAATAAGGAGTTGAGTTGCCAGTTCACTCTAATGAATTCATCCTCCTTGGCTTGATTGAGTCTACCTTCTTCAAACAAACACAGTAAAGGTGAAGAAAGAGTCTGACTCCAGGCCTGTTCCTTCCAACACCTAGCCTGGCCCGGAAACTCTCATATGCATCTTTACTTGAGGCTTGAAATGAAACACTTTCTCTATCATCTAAAAGAGTAGAATAGAAAGCAAGCAGCAAGCAAGCAAGAAGAAAGAGAACGAAGAGAACGAAAGACAGAGCAGAGACAGCCTGAGCTAGCAAGCAAGAAAAGAAAGAAAGAAAGCAAGTAGCAAGTTACGAAAACTCTAATGAATTAGTCTTGAGTTCAGTCTTACAATTCAACGAATAAATAGAGTATTAGGGGGATAGGGTATTAGTTATCTAGAGATACTAGTTATTAGTTCTCTCTCTCTCTTTCGACAGGGAAGACAAAAGAAGGTTAGCCTTTGTACAATACTCTCTTCTCTCCTTCTTAAGGGAAGACAAAAGAAGGTTAGCCTGAATACAATACATTCTCTTCTTCAACAGGGAAGACAGAATAAGGTTATCCTTCTTACACAATCCATTCCCCTCTTCTTCTTACAGAGTCCACCTTCAAACAAAAACTGTAAACGTAAACTCAGACAGACAAACAAACAAACAGACAAGCTTCAGACAAGCCAGGCAGGCAGGGGAAGTAGAGCAGAGTAGAGCACAGAACAGCCAGCAGACAGAGAAGAGAACGAAGAAAAGAGTTAAGCCAGCAAGGAAAGAGAGAGAAAAGAAAGAGCAAAGCAAGCAGTTAACCCGAGCTAGCAAGCAAGAAAGCAAGTTACATAAACTCTAATGAATGAATAAGTAGTAATGAATGAATAAGTAGTTGGTTGTTCAGTCTTACAAGTCAGCGAATCCATATCCTACGTACTAGGGAACAAGAGTGAGTTATCCATAGATACTAGAGATAGAGATACTATGAGTTCTCTCTCTTTCTTAAGGGCGTAAGGCTTGACTTACTCTTTCAATACAATACATTCTCTTCTTCTTCCGGAGTCTACCTTCAATCAAACAAAGACTGTAAACTCAGACAGAGAAGATTCAGGTTACGCAGGCAGGAAAAGGATGAAGACAGCAAGCAGGAAGAATGAACAGAAAGAACAGGCAAGGCAGAGAGAGAGAGAGAGCAGTTAAGCCAACAAAGCAAGCAGGAGAACAAACAAGCCAGCAAAAAATCCAACCAAGCAGGAGCAGGCGGAGAGAGCAGTTATAAGCAGGACAGGAGAACAGGCGGAGCAGTTTTAAGCCAGCAGGAGAAGAAAGAAAGGCAGTTAACCCAGCAAGCAGGAAGGAAGGAAGGAGCAGTTACGCCAGAACAGTTAAGCAGGAGAAGAAAGAGCAGTTCCGTTACGCCAGTTAAGTTTCATTGATTGATTCTAACTAAACAAACACATTGAAGCAGCCAGACAGAAAGGTTAGCTTGACTTAGCTCCAACAATCAGGGAATATTGTCAACAAAGAAAGGGGCAGGTTCAGTCTTTCAAAGCAGCTAACTCCTGAACATTTCCTCTTTAACTGCTAACTCAATCATTAATAGCTCAACTGTAAATAAAGTCTCATTCATCTTGTCTTGCTTCAGTCTTTCAAACACAGTAAAGGTTCAGCAGGAGTGATTGATCATTAATAAGTAGGTTCAGTAACTCAGCAGAAGGAATAAGGAATCAAGAGTTTCCCTTCTTTACAGTTAAATAAAGAATAAATAGAATAACAAACACAATAATAAGTCAGTAAGAGTAAGGAGTAAAGAGTCAGAAGTCAGTCATTAAGGATCAAGATCAGAGACAGAGCTAAGATTCCCCAGCCAGTTCAGTTGACAGTTCCAGCAGGTAAAGAACACAAAAGAAAGAGAGAACAGTTACGCAGGAGCAGACATACAGAGAAAAGAAAGAAGAGAGAGAGCAAGCAAAGCAAGCAAGCTGTTACGCAGGAACCGCAAGCAAGGGAAGGAGGGAGAACAAGCAAGCCAAGCAAGTAGATAGAGAGAGAGCAAGGCAAGCAAGGGCAAGCAGTTAGTTATGCAGGAGAGAGAAGAAAAGAGAACAAGCAGGCAGAGCAGTTAAGACTGCAAGCAGGAAGGTAAGAAAAGAACAGTTAATTAAGTTAAGTAAGTAAGTAAGTGGGAAAGAACAGAGAAAGAAGGTTACGGTTAATCAGTAATAGTTCTGAACAGCAAGCAAGAAAGAGCAAGCAGTCAAGGCAGTTAGTTAGTTAAGCCAGCAAGCAGGAAAGGGGAAAGAGAGAAAGAAGAGAAGAGCAGTTACATTACGCCATAGCAGTTAAGCTGGAGCAGACAGAAAGAACGAACAGTTACGTTACGCCAGAACAATTAAGTTTGTTTGATTGATTGATTCTAAACACTATTCAGCAGCCAGACTATAAAGAAAGAAAGAAAGTTTAGCTTGACTTCCCTCCGAAGGTCATAAAGTCAAAGAAAGTCAAGAAAGGGGCCGGGGAGGTGCAGGTTCAGTTCAGTCTTTCAAAGCAAGCTGCAACTAACTCCTTGATTCTAGAACTCACAGTAAAGGATATAATGAATCATCTTGAGTAGAGTCTTACTCAAAGGGAAGTAATAAATAGTGTATAGTGTGAAAGGAGTTTGTTTGACTTAATGATCAGTTTACCTCGGAAAAGAAGAGAAATAGGTTCGGAGAAAGAATAAGGAATCAAGAGTTTCCCTTGTTTGTTTACAGTTAAAGAATAGAATAATAACTCACACAATAACAAGAATGAAGTCAGTAAGAATAGTAAGAGTCAGTCAGGTAGTCAGGAGAAAGATCAGAGCCCGAGCTAGCTAAGATTCCCCTTCTTCCCAGCCAGTTTACAGTTACAGCTAGCAGGTAAAGAACAACAGAGAAGAGTAGAGTAGTTCAACCCGAGCGAGGGGACAGTTCCTTCCATCAAACACCTTTCTTTTACCTCTGGGAGGTCCAGAAGTAGTGATTGGATTGAGAGTAGTGATTGTATTGAGTTACAGAGTGATTGAATAGTGGAATCAGGAAAAGGTGAGTGAGCTAATCTTCCTTTCAGTTGAGAATAAGAAAGAGAGAAAAAGGAAAAGAAAAGGAGCCAAGTCCCTCGATAGGGAGAGGAGGCAAAGTTAGGTTCGTCACTTTACCATCTTCCTTGTAAAAGAGTGAAATCAGGAGGAGCGAGCTTGAGAGAAGAGAGAGCAGAGATAGAAGAAAGTCTTCCCTCTTTCAAACAAAGACTTTAAACTCAGATAAGATAGGATAAGGATAGTCAGTCAATCGTTCAGTAGTTGAGGAATGGAAGAGTTTCGTCTTGACTCTACCTTCAGTAAAGGAGAAGGAAGAAAGAGATAAAGGAGTAGAGTTATAGAGTAAGTAGTTGGTTGTTCAGGAGCAGGAGAAAGAGCAGGAGCCCGAGTTCAGTTCCTTCATTTAGAGTAGTGTTCAGTTCTACAACTAGAATGAATGGAATATGCTTTGTTTGGTTACAGTTAAAGAAGGTGAAGGAAGAACAAGACAAGAATAGGTATAGAAGTGAGTGAAAGAGCTCGACCTGTAGGGAGAGGAGTGTCGGAGTTTACAGAGTAGTGATTGAATAAAGAGGAAGGGAATACAGGACAGGGGCAAGAGTTCAATCTCATCTTGCATTAATCCTCAGTCTTTACAGTTAGTAAAAGAATAACTCACAATAAGGGAATTAATAGAGGAAAGAAAGAAAAGAAGAAAGGAAAGGGCAAGGCAAGGAAGGGGTGAAACCCTGAGACCCTACGGGCGAAGAGGCGAAGACACGAGAAGAGGTGGTTCAATAGGGGCAGGGTCATTAGTTAAGTAGTAGGGAAGGGAGAGGGAGGAGTAAAGATCCGTTAAAGAATTAATCTTTATTACAGGAGGAGGAAAAGATAGATTGAAGAATACTCGGGGAGTGGCACGGCCAAACAAAGATCATCCCAGCCAGAAGTGAATTCGCTTACCATCTGTTTACTGTGAGTGTTTGAAGGGAAAGAAGAACAAGAACAGAATGAAGGGAATAGACTCAAAGAGCGAATCATCCTCCTGCCGCTTTACCTCGTGAAAGAAGAAATAGGGTCAGGATCAAGAAGAAATGAAATAGGTTCATGAGCTTGACCTTCAGATCCTCCTGTTTACCTCCTCCTCTAAAACTCTCTCTCATTCTTTAGGCTTGACTTCCTTACTTAATGCAATAACATCAGGTAATACTGGTTACGGTTCAGGAGTGCACTCTCATTCATCTTTTGTCTTTCCTTTCAACACTTGATGATTCATAAGCAGAAAGATCAGAGCTAAGATTCCCAGTTGTTTACAGTCTTCTTTCGTCTAAACTTGATTAATAAGGCAGAGGTTCAGTAGCTTGACCTTCTCTTACAGTGAAAGCAAGAAAGAAGCAGCCGAGATTCAGGAGAAAGAACAAACACACCTATTACCGAGGGAAAGACTCTTTGAAGGGATCTTGCTTGAGTTGGTTGAGTCCTTCCTTTCAACACTTGTTCATAAGCGGAAAGAGAAGTTCAATATCAGGTTCAGGGTCAGGTAATATGGGTTCCCCGGAGAATGCATCTTGTCTGGTTTTCGTCTTTCAAAGCAGCCAGCTATTAATATCCCTCACTGTAAAAAGGAGTTCAAGAATAAGGTTTCGGTTCAGTCTGTCTTCGTTTATAGTTCAAGAAAGGTTCAGGATCAGATCAAGAGATAGGTGAATTCATCTAGCCAGTCCAGCCTATTTACCTTATGAATGAAAGAAGGGCACAGTAAATGAATTAGCTAATGAACCTATTTACCTTGGTTACTGTAAAAGAAAGAATAACGAAGACGAACAGAAGTATAAGGGTCGAAGACATGAAACCGAGAAAAGAAAGGGGGATAGGAAAATAGTTAAGATTCCCTGATTACAGTTAAAGAAAGAAGGTGAAAGAGAGAAGTTCGTAAACAAATAAACACCTATTACAGAGTGAAATCAGGGGCAGGAAATGAAATTGTGAAACCGACAGAGGAGGTGAAGGAAATGAAATTGTGAAACCGAGTTGTAGAGGTTCAGCGGAAGGTTCAGTAGTTCAGTCTCATTCTGGCTTCTTACAGGCAGGAGAGTACGTCAGTTCAATCCAATCCGGTCAGTCAGGTAATATTGGGGAAGGAGTTCGGTTTCTTCTTCGTTTACAGTTCAAATAAATAGGTTCAGGTTCAGGTGATTATCATATCATAGCTTTACCTTGTTCAAGAAGGTCAGTAGTTATTAAGTTCAGTCTCTCTCTTGCCTTTCACATTACCTCTAAAATAGACTAAAATCCCGGGATAGCATAAACTTTCATTCATTTCAGCAGCTTTCCTTAGTTCAAAAGAGAAATGGCCCAAACAGGAAAACAAACGTCAATTGAATTTATTGAAGCTGCTTTCCTTAGTTCAAAAGCTATTACGAAACTTTATAGTCGTCTCTAGCATAAACTTTCATTAATTGAAGCAGCTGCTGTTAGTGAAAAAGTTCGTACGACACTTTACAGTCGTAAAGCATCAACTCTAATTAATTTCCTATGCAGCTGTTAGTGAAAAAGTTCAATGGCCAAAAAAATAGACAGAGGATAGAATAGAATTTGATAATTCATGGTCTTTACAGGAGAAGGAGTGAAATCAGTCAAAGGTTTTCTCTTTCTTCTTGACTGACAGTTTCGGAGAATGAAGAGAGAGTTTCGTCTTGACTTTCAACACTTGAGGGTGAAGGAGTGAATGAAAGAAGGGGGAATCCATGAATTAGCTACTGAATGAACCTATTTACCGAGTTCGTGAAGTAGTTCAGTCTGATTAATCCTTCGTTTCGTCTTGACTTGATGAATAAAGAGAGGCAATGGAATTCTGAGACGAGAAGAGGGGTGAAACCGCTCGACCGAGTGAAAGGTGACCAAGAACCTCCTGTTCAGTCTCTTTCCTTCCTCATTACCGAGTTCCTTCATAAATAGGCAATGGAATAGCTTTACCGAGTGAAAGAAGGAAAAGGTGAATGAGCGAATCAGTTTCCCCTTTCCTTACTGTAAAGTCTCATTGATTGACTTCCCTTCCGGTTGGTTCAGTAGCGAAGGGAAGTCGAATGAGTCTTTCTTCTTCTTTTCTTTGGAAATAGGTTAGCTAATGAATTTACTCTTTCAAATACTTCCAACTCTCATGAATAAGGAGTACCCGATTCAGGAGTCTTTCCTCTCCCGTCTTTCCTTCCTGGTCCGGAGTAAGTAGCTCGACTCGAAAGGACAGGTGATTGAGCTTTACCTTCTGAGAATAACTCACAATAACTGCACAAGGCAATGGAATTAATTGTTCAACCAATAGAATAGGTGACGGAGTTCAACAGCGAGACCAAAGGGAGAGGAGTGAAACTGCTCGACCGAGAGGGAGAGGAGTGAAACTGCTCGACCGAGAGGGAGAGGAGTGAAACTGTGAGACAAAATAAAGCGAAGAAGTGAAACTGTGAGACCGAGAGGGAGAGGAGTGAAACTGTGAGACAAAATAAAGTGAAGGAGTTCAACAGTGAGACAAAAGGGAGAGGAGTTCAGACTTCCTTTCCTATACAGCCTAATTACTGAGTTCAATCAAAGAGCTACTTCTTTTTACTGAGTTCAATCAGTAGGATCAGTCTCATTCATCTTGTCTGAGTCTTCCTTCTTCTCCCCTCCCTTCATTGATTCAAGAATTGTAAACTCGTTCAATCAGTAGGATCAGTCGTCTTCATAAACGGGTTCGGGTTTCGGTCAGGGCATATCGAAAAAGGAGCTAGCTTCTCATCCATCCAGCCTATTTACTGAGTGTTTGAAGGAAAAGGTTACGGAGAAGGTTTCGTCTGACAGTTCACTCTCAGGAATCCCTTTACTCTTCCATTCGGGAATAGAGGTTCGTTCAGTCTTGACTTCCGGTTTCGGGTCAGGTTAATCAATAAGAAGGTAACATAAAGGTAAAGAAAGGATAGGTTCAGTCTCATTCATCTTGATAGAGTCGTACGTACCTTTTTCTCTTTTGCTTTTACCTTGGGTTTGAATAATGAATAACATAGGGTGGTGGTGGGTGACTCTCATCTTCTTTTTTAGTTCAATCGCGGTCAGGTCATATTGGAAAAGAATAAGAAAATTTCTTCCTGTTCAGTAGCTGCTGATCTTTCTTTCATTTTCAAAGTCTTGAAAGAGCAGAATCAAAGGAAAGCAAAGAGAGACCGAGCCTAGTTCAACAAACACCTATTCCATTTACAGAGTGAAATGAAAGAAGGAATAGAGAATATAAAAGGTTACGGGGCGAAGCCGAGGCCCAGGGTCATGAGCAGTTCAAGAGTGAAATCAGTAATAGTCCAGCCAGCCAGGAGTTTTCTGTTCCTCTCCGGTGAACTAGTTAAGTCGAATGAATCGGAAGGTGAAGGTGAATGACTAGCCTATTTACCTTGTTTTTGACTAAAATGACCCTAAAAATAGGGTAAAGCATCCACATTTGACCCAAAAAAATAGACAGAAGATAACATTTGATCCCCAAAAATACGGGAAAGATAGAATTTATTTAATTTCAGCTCCCGCTATTAGGGAAAAAGCGATTACGAACTTTTACAGTTATATGGAGATACAAAATCTTTTCTTTCAGCAGCTTTCCTTAGGGAAAAAGGTCTTACGAACTTTTACAGTTATATGTAGATAGAATTTCTTTTCTTGAAGCTTCAACTATTAGGGAAAAAGCTCTTTTAAGGTTTTACAGTTATATGGGGATAGAATCAATTTCTTAATGGTCTTTGCAGGTGAAGGAGCCTACAGTTTCCCTTCCTTGTTTACTGTTCAAGAATAGTGAAACCCTCGTGAAAGAAGCAAACTCACTGACAGAGCTTTACCTAATTCTCATCCAGCCTATGTGAAAGAATGAAAGAAAGGAGTGAAGTCTCATTCATATCTTTTCTTACAGTTCAATAGGAGTTCGTTCAGTCTCATTAATAGGAGTAAGTAGGGAGAGGTGAATGAGTTTACAGTTCAATCTGGTTCATCAGTAATAGTCCTGTTCTATTCTGTCGAATGAATAAGGAGTTACGTCTCCCTTCTGTTTCCCTTTTTTCTTTCTTTCACTGTTAAGTCTCATTCTCTTCTTCTTCCAATTCAGTCTCTCTCTTAAGGGAGCGCCGGTCAGTGTCCTTTTGCCTCTGAGTCGTAAGCACTCGCTGCCCAAGAAGAAGTAGCAAGTCGGTCTTCACTCCTGCCCTAAGATGCAGGGCCCACTCCATCTAAAGCTTCAACTAGCTCTCCGGGGCTGGGTAAGCAGGTTCAACCCCCAACTCCAAAGGCTGGTTCAACTCCTGCTTGATCATATGCAAAAGTTGTATATTCTAGTTCCCTAGGATTTCAACAACCTTGATGCCCAAAGTTTGAGATTGACCATCCGCTTCTTCCTAAACATCGGCTCTTCAAGCTGGAGCAGGAATTATCCCGGTCGACTAATGTGAGAATTAGTGAGTTAGGAGTTGTGCCTTAATCTTCCGAAGTTCAGGTCTCTTCACTTATGTTATGGCATAACCGATCCTCAACGTTAGCAAGCCTTGCTATTCGGATGAAAAGAATGTCTGTCATCCTAATGAAAGCCGGATTCCTTCCCTCAAGGTTTGTTTACCTATCATGTCACTCAAAGATGAATCCTAAAGAAGAAGGAAAAACGTCAGCCCTGCGCTTATGGGGGAAGAGGAAGGCAAATAGTCAAGTCAAAGCTGGAAAGTGAGGCTTAACTTATTTAGGTAGGAGTGGGGCGTAGCAATTAGCCAGTCTACCCTAGCCATTTAGATAATCATTCCTAATCCATTCTTCTAGTTCTACTATTCTTCGCAAATTTCAATCGAATGGTAACAGTTAAGCTGTCGCACCTCTTGCTTGCTTGACTGATTAAGGTTCAGCTTTTAGTTGATACGATACCTCTCTAAGACAAGACCGAATTTTTCACATGCAGTTGGTGTAGTGAGAGACCCTTCCCCCAAGACTGGAATCAGGAAGAGCGGATCTTGTAACTTCTGAACTTTTCTTTTGATACCAAGAGGCAATCCAGCACTTTAACTGCATTCGTGGTGACAGCAATCTCGCACGGACCACCACGCTCATGTGACCCCAGGGGTTTTTCCTCTACAGCATCGCAACTTCATACATGCATAGGTGATAGTGAGATCCTGGGCCAAAGACCATACTTTCTTTTCAGCCCAACTCTGTCTCAATGCCCTCTTGGCAAGATAAGCCATCAGTCAGCTGTCCAATGGTTGGATCACAGTCAACTTCCCAGCGTATCCCTCAAGCCCTCATGCTCTCAGCCTATGGGTCATTATAAAGCATGCCATCAGACTTTCCTGCCACTCACGTTGCAAAGACACTGCAACTGAGCACTCAACCCTCTCTGAATCATTCATGTTATCAGTTGTCAGGCTGTGTAAATTGTAAATCCTGACTTTCTGAAGTAAGCAAGCACTAAAAAAAGTAAACCATGCCCTCGCCTAGCCCTCACTTCAATGGGCCAATCAATGTGCTACGCTGGCAAAAGGGGGAATTGCGAACAACTGAACCTTTACTAAGACCATTTCCACTTTGTTCTCAACCTTATTCTCATTTGCTCCCTTTTGCTCCACCTTATTCTCATTCTCGAAAAAGACTAGCAATTTGTTAGCAGCGCCACCACTCGGTCACGTATGGGGCACGCCCCTGTACATCTTACTTTCTTTAGGTCTCTGTCTCCTCAAATTCAGCCTAGCTCAATGCTAGATAGCTCTTCCTCAACTTACACTACTGACCATCAATTTGTGAAGGTCGAGTTTGTTCAACTGACGACGAATGTGGTACTTGACTTCTGTCTATTCCCATGACACCCTACCTTCTTTGCCCGCCAATTCGGGTTTAGGCAAGGTCTGCCTAGTCCTCCCCTATTCAGCCGTAACAAAGACCCCTATTCAGTCAGAGAGCAATTCCCTCCGCCATACTTCTTTTTCTGTTCTGTCTAGCATTGGTCTTCTTACGGACCAACATCAGACTTCATACCGCCCCTTCCTTCTTCCACTCCTGCCTTTAGGTCTTGGTGGAGGTTTGGGAAAGTTTGATCCATGGAATGACTATCTGAGCGGAATTGCTCCTCTTGGCCCGCCCGCCTGCAAGCAGTTCTTCTCGAGCTGCCGCTTCCTCGAACCTGTTCGTTCTGCCCTTTCTCGAGAGCCATCTTCAGGTAACCCCCTCTACCTTCTTGACCTACCCCTCATCCTTTTCTCTCAAATATTGACTGCAATCTCTCTTTCCTCAGGCACTCGTCGGCAACTCCGATTGGAAGATGATTCCGAAGAAACGTAAGATGCAGGAGAAGGAGGAGACGTCGTCGAGGTTAAAGTTCCTCTATTCAGCCAAGTTTGTAAACGTCAGAGAATCATGGTTCCCGCTTCTTCTGTACCAGCCACACTTTCTGTCCCTTCGTCTGGTCCAGCTTCTTGCACTCGCTACCAACTTGCTCGCAGCACCTCTGCCTCTGTCTTGCCATCTACCACAACCGCCGGTGGAGACGAAGAAATGTCTTATGACAGACAAGAAGAGGGTGTCAAATCTATATTACCAGAGCATGAACTAGTACTGGAAGAAGCCGCGGTGGTATACCTTTTTCTTTCAGAACCTCGCCTTTCGTTTTTCTCTGATTCGTCGTTGTTCCTGTTATTTATTGTCGCTATGTGTGCTTGCTTGTGGGAGTCTCTTTCTTTTTTGATGTGCTGTCACGCTCCCTTCTCGTCTATGGCTGAAAGGGCAAGTCCTTGACTCTATTCCCGATCGGTCGGGCAAGCGGCTTGGCTTTCAAAGTCAACTCCAACAATTTCTTTGTTCTCAACACTTGATGTTAATTAATCAAAGATCTTTTGCAAGAGGGTTGGCTAGAGGTAGTTAGCCGTTACGCTACGGGATTAATCTTATCACTAGCCCACTGTCTTCAGGTAAATTCGATCGATCAGATGCAGAAACCAAGGCAAGGAAAGATGGTTGTCCCTGATTCTCAACAGAATCCGATAGACAAGAAAGAATCGAAGTCCCATTGTCTTATTAATTTCATTGGATGCCTTTACTCCCCTACCCCAATCCGTAGCTAGCTGCAATCCAAACCTCACCTATTTGAGGATCTTCTCCTCCTACTCTTTCAGTCCAAGGAAGACATCTAATATTAAAGAGAAAGAGGCCTGAGAAGCATTCTACCGGCCAAGGTCAAAGAAGCTAATTCTGATTGAAGAAAATAGTGTAAGCCAACTCATCAAGGGAAAGGGGCACTAATGGAAGAGTCAAATGCCTCGATTTTATATATATATCCGGAACGGAAAGACATTGCATTGGAGACGAACGATTGACAGGACCGAAGCAAAACGCCCACATACATGTACCAAGGGTTGTCAAAGCATAGTGCCTACTCCAGGTATATACACTACTCTAAGATTAGGTAGGAGTCGATTTCCGAAACATAAGAGCTTGGAGACTGACCTAGCTGCAACAGATATTGTTCAGGTCTTACCTAAGAGAGAATATTGTAACGGCACTAGTTGAACCTGCTGTTTAGCCCGAGGCTCTTTGAAGTTGCTGCAGTTGAAGTGGAGTCTGCTCCGAAAGGGTCTACTTTTCTTTCTAACCGGGATAGCAGGGTTGAAGCCCTTTGTTAGAACTGCAAAATCCATGTATTTATGTGGATGGGATTAATTTATTGGGGAGGGAAAGAGAAGCAAGCTACCTCACATCCTTTTTTCTATTTTGACCACTACGAGTTGATGTAAGGGGGAACCCTCTTTGAACTAGGTGCCCTCGAAGGATATGATTCTAACTGTCGATTAGCAGGGCTGCAGGCACGAATTCGTATTAGGAACGCATGGCTAGATCGATCGGTCGTTCTTCTTGGGCTAAGACAATTCCACTTATCACGCCTCTCTTTTACTGCCGCTCGGGCGCACACTAGACGAACTGAAGAATCTAATTACTTCTCTTCTTTTTGAGAGTGCAAAACCCTTAAGCCAGTATCGAAGGGTGGTGAGATTGAATCTATCTGACCCGAGTTTCACGGAGTTGTGCCAGCTTTACGTCGAGATCTTCCTATCCTAGTTCTCCATACATAAAGTGACTGGTTCTTCCTTTAGCCTTTTGGATATCTTTCTCGATGATCAACCAAGTTGAAATACAGATCTCATCACACCACTTGTAGTAACCCTTCGGCAGGTTGGCAGAGTTGCTTTCAGGTGCGGGAAAGTTAGGGGAACCTAGTTAACCAACGACATTTCCTTATCATAGTTGGTGGATGTCTCGGTTGACCGAACCCAGAATACAATTTGACCCTTGGCCCGGTCGCGAGGATTCGACCAGCTTTCATTCTCTTTCTCCCAACGAGTTAGCAGACTCAACTGATTGAAAAGTATTACTTAAATGGAAATCATGGTCCTTGACGAAAACGGTTTTGAAAAAGAGTTTAACGACAGAACTAGAATACCCGTAATGCTAGTAGTATTCCCTTACTGAACGGAAGGAACGGTTCCCCTACTCCCTTCCTAATGAACTCCGGAACGAAGGCACAAATTCTATACCAACCAAGTCTTTCCTATTCTTTCTCAGGAGCTGCACATTCATATGACTTTATAAGAGCTCTTGAGAGCGCCTAGCATCCACTACAGGAAGAGAAAGAGAAAAGAAAGCGATAGGCCCCTGCTTCTATTTCTATTAGTTCAAGCGCAATCACAAAGAAAAGAAGGGAAGAATAAATAGGAAAGAAAAAAAAGGAATCCGCTGCTATGGAATCTGCTGTTATAAAGGTTCAGAGGCTTCCTGTCCTGGCCGGAGGGTGTAAGTCGTCCTTCTCTTACTGTTGAAGAAAGCGAGGAGAGTACTAAACTGATATAAGACTCCTTCCCTACTTTTGGCTCTATATTTTGGGGCACCTTTTAGGTTCTGTAGAAAGTGAATTCCTAGGGGATCAAATGACTTGCCAATTCCAAGAGAGCCCTACGTGGAATCGGTCGATAAAAGAAACCTTTGCGCAAAGAGAAAGAATTAGATCTCGAAAGAAGGTTTGGTGGGCTCTTTGTTTATGTTTAAGCCTGCCTATCATTTAAAGGCAGATAGCGGAAGAGGGGCTATAGCTTCATTCTTCATCTTCCTCTCGCTACCGGATGAGTGAACTCTACCCGCGCTGGATGGGATTGGATCCAGTCCACCCTTAGGCCTTGGAGGAGCATATATTGAGATAGGATTGGAATGCCCCGCCGGGTTGCATTAGGAGAATAAATAGGTAGGCCAGCGGCACATCATCAGGAATGGATGAAATCAACGGATTCCCCCTCCTGGCTGGGTGAGTGGAAGACATTGAGAAGGGCTTCACATCCCTTGCAGGGCTTTGAGGTTGATTGAAAGTAGCGCTCCTAGGATTCCTGGAAAAACAGAAGGCCTTGAGGCGGAGGATTGTACTTGGAAATGGAAGCTCTGTCCCCCTCACACTCTACTCTATTTAGAATTAGGGGCTTGCCTCCTCTTTCTTTCTTTCTTTCTTTACCGCCTGTTTCTATCTCCTGTCAAGTGTGCTCCCTGCCACGCTACTCTCACAGGAACTGTAACTGTGTGACTAACAACAATACCAGTTAGTGCATTAGTGGTTCAAGTGCAGTGCCCAGAAACGGTTCAAAGATCTATGGCGACATCAATTTCCCAAGAGATCTATGGGAGGGAAGTATATTCCAAATAATCATCAAGTCAGTTAAATGGCCTTAGTTTCATAACCTAAAGCACCGGTCTTCTTATCAACAACAGAAGCAATCCTATGAGAGTTTCTTGGGTTCTCATCTATAATTGACTTGGTTGGGTATGTATACTTAGGATTCTCTCTGGAGACATGGCTCTCGTATGTCCACAGCGTTACAACTCTCGTTTTGCTTCGCATCAAAGAACTGGTATTATGCATTCATCTTCCAAGCTTCTCAATGGGTTTTGATTAACATTTACACTGGGGCAACCCATCATATGACGAGCAATCCGGTAGAATTTGTCTCATCCTCGTCGTACCAAGGCAAAAGTGTCGTCTTCACCGGTGACCCCACTCTCTATTTCAGACATTGGTAGATCTCTTTCTTTATCATTTCGTTCTGGCAATGTTCTTCATCTCAATGATGCTATGTTGGTTCCGTCAGTCAGTCTCTCAAAAAATAGGATCGGTTGGACAACTTTGTGATGATCGCCAAAGCTATCCCATCTTGACTCCGACTTCCTCTATGTAAGGATCTACACACGCATAATGTCATAGCTCTAGGGTGCCCAACCCATATATATATGCTTTATACCTGCATGCATCATTCTCCTCTTCTTTCTTTGTGGCTTCTGAATAACAAAGAGCTTCCTGATCTTTGGCAACTAAGGGCAACTATAGGTCTAATTGTTGGTTGTTAGGTCTTCGACTACATTGAAGAAACTATCACGCCTGAAATTGCTTCCTCCTGCATTTGCTAGTTCTTCATTCTCTTCTTGGTTTATCCGCCAGCTGGCCAACCACGGGCAAGACCTACGAATTCCAATCTTCTTCTTGTTTCAATTCCCTCTGCCCTTTTGCATTCTGATGTATGGGCCCCCCCGTGCCTTCTCTCTCTTGTTATCGCATTCCTTTCCTTTCTTAGAACTAATTCATAGGGGTTGTTAGTTTGAAGCTCCTTTATGGATGATGGATGTATTTCGTTATAAAAAAAAGAATGAATTAAGCACAAACCTTACTATTACTAGATAGGGGTCAGTGCTTTTCGGCTTTTTTTGTTAAAGCTAAGGTTGCAAATGGATTCTTTTGTCATCGGATTCCAGTTTTGGACTAAGATGGGGGAGTCTCATCAGCTTTCTCTCAGTTTCCAGCCACTCATGGAATTGATTATCAGTTCTCCTGCCCATATACCTATAAAATGGGGTTGCAGAAAGGAAAGGAAGCATAGACACATATCATGGATACGTCTCTTGCTCTGATCTTTGACAGCCGTGTCCCCCCCTATCTAGTAAGGTAAGTGGCCCTATGTTAGTTGTGGGCCTTTTCTTTTCCATCCTTTTCCACCTGATTATGCTTTCTCATCAACCGCCTTCCTCTGTGCTTGGCAATATTACTCGAGATCTGTGTCTGTTTGGATCGCCACCTGATTATGAAAGTCTTATACTGATTTTTGATGCTATACTCATATACCTGCCCAGGTACGTCAGATGCACCTCGTGCAGCAAACTTCTGTTTCTTAAAGGGGCATGCCTGGGCTCAGAAAGGCTTTGTTTTGATCCTTCTTCTCGTTCTCGCCGTCCCTCTTTCTTACCTTCCATGAGCACGAGTTCTGTTATTCCCCCTGATTTTATGCCTATTGGATCAGCATCTTCTGGATCTTCTTCACCAGTGGGTTTTCCTACGCCTCCCGTGCGTGGAGTCAGAGTCCGAAGGGTCGCAGCCCTCTATTGAGCAGCCAGCACTTGCACCTCGCTCTTCTAATAATCTATAATCAATTAAGCCAGCATCTTTCTCATCTTCTAGTAACGACCAATTGCCTACGGATTCCCCTTCATCCTCTATCGCAGCGGAGCCATCTCCATCTCTGCGCTTGAATGGGTTTCCCCGACCAGCAAAGGAAAAGTTCTTTCCCTAAATCAGGCCCGGGACATGAAACAATGTGACTGACCCCAATGTTATGCCCTTTATCTATCCCCCAAAAAAGGCCCGAATCCCCTATTTCTTTTTTGATAGGAAAATCAGCCCGCCCCGAGTCAAAATCAGTGTCCCGGAAGGCTATGTAAATTAGGGTCTTTAAGCCCTCACCCAGCACCTATGAGTTCAATCAACATACCTTGAAAAAAGAAAGCATTTTGAAGCCATATAGCCATTTCAGCCTGACTCCCCATTTTCTCTTAAATCAAGCTATTAAAAAACGGGAGTAATGCGTAATTAATTACTCTATTCCTGTGAGCTGTTTAGTTATCCCTTATGATTCCTGGTATTCCATTCCTCCTCTCTATGAGATGTGGGATCGACCCCGCTCTTTCTACATCCTTTTGTATGATAAGGCATGCCTATCTATCTTTTATCCAGCCTTTGCTCCACTGTCAACTACCGGAATGGTTATTTTGCCTGCACCGCTTTCCTCTCCCGCGGCAAGAGCTCGTTCGCCAAGTCTGAACTCCCACTTTCTTGTCTATGACGGCTCTCTTCGATGCTAGCAACCGCGTTTGACCCTTTTCTACGCTTCTTTCAATTTCCTTACATTCTCTCTTCAAGAGAGACTTGAACTTTACTTAGAGAGGGGCTGTGGTACCACACTCTTCCGTGCTCGTAGGTTGACTTCCCTATGCATCTCGACTAAGGTCTCACAAACGTGCACTTCCCTTATGCATCCAGCCGCTTCACTAACTAATGTGAATAGGTTATAAGGGTGGGTTGGTTATATACTCTTCTGCGCGTTCCTTCTTCGAACCTTTTGGTATGTATTGCCCCCTATAGATCAGATCCACCGGACGAGAAACTCAATTAATTCTGCACTGCAGCTGAGTGGTCGGACTTATCCACCAAGGGATTCCTTTCATTTCTGTGGATTGCGTTGGAGGAAATCTACCAAAGCTAGGCAGATAGATGGACTCCTTCCCCGCTGCTAAGGGAGAGCAAGAAAATTAGGAAGAAGAGTGTAATCAGCGCCCCCTTTCTTTTGGGTATGCAGGTACTAAGAGTCCTCTCACTACCAACCAGCAGACATCATCTGGCTGGGTCTTGGCCGGTATCAACAACAAGAAAACAAGCAAATGGAAACAGCAACTAACTATGGCTCTTGGCCTAGACAACGTCCTAGGCGTAGGGTAGATGGGAGAGGGAACGCCTAGACGACGTTTTTCTTCCTGGGCAGCTGTAAGTAGATCGAGAGGTCCTTCTGCCCCTTGTCCCCGAATAAGGGTCATATGTTCTCATAAAAGGTTGCTCCAATCTGACCTAGCTGGTGAGCGATCCCAGTTCGCAGCAGAGAACAAGACAGGAAGCGAGCGTAATTTTGTTCGCTTCTTCTCCACCAAGCACGGAAGTTTAAGGATAACTGTAGGTCGGTGGCTACCTAAGGAAACTCTGATTCGATCCGCCCCCTGGCTGGGAGGCATCTACCTCATCCCGATCACAAGGAGAGGTTTACCATGATGGGGGTACTTCTTTTTTGTTCCCTTCCGGAAAGAATGAAATGCATAGGGGACCATCCTTTTGTTGCAGCATGCTCCTGAGATTGACGGATTCGCAGGGGGCCTCAGGCCCTACTTAGTTGACTGACAATGACAAAGGCTTACGACGAAACTAAGTAGGACCTTTTGAATTGAATCTGAAGTAGTCTATCAGTGGTGGGAAGCAGCTTTGCTCCTTTTCAGTAGGGGAGCGAAAGGTTAGACCTTAGAAAGTCAACGAACAGCGGTTCTTCTATGTAGGTATGGCGTTCCCCCTTGAGTCTCCTAATAGCTAAGTGACTTCGTAACCTTTGCGTAGCATAGTAGAATGAAGGCTACGCACCGACGCTCTCTTATCTATTAGCCTAAGCATCTTCGCTAACTCGCTCTATACTATACAATAACAATACAATTAGTAGGGTATAGTAGGCTAACTCTGCCGCTGACTTCTATTAATCTAATGTAGGGCTAAGTAGCGCCTTTTCCTTTAGGTCCTTAGTAGCGTTGACAAAGAAGAAGGGTGAAAAGACAGCGAATCTTTTCCTCTTGATCTGAGGTACGAAGAGAACTCTTTTTGATGACTTCCACTTATCGATCCCGGCCCAGAAAAGTGACCGACCAGGACCCTATTGATGAATGAAAGAAAGGGTTTATGAGCCCTAGCCCTGTAAGCCCACACCTATGTAGAGTAGATCGTTCAACACCTGCGGCACAAACCCATTTTTGACCTATTAGTCCTAGTATCATAGGCGACCGAACGGCCGCCCCCTAATTACTAGACCAACCCGTGATAATAATTCCATAAACACCTAGCGAAGATATGGAAAACAAATAAAGTAGCCCTATGTTCGGATCTGACAATACCATCCCATAATCAAAAGGTACAACGGCCCGAGCGACCAGACTTAACATAAATGTAGCCACTGGAGCCATTCTAAAAAGGGAGAAATTAGCACTACTTGGTGAAAGAGGTTCTTTTATCATCAATTTCAAACCATCTGCTAGAGGTTGTAACAATCCGAACGATCCCACTACATCAGGACCCTTTCGACGTTGCACAAAAGCCATTACTTTACGTTCAGCTAGCACTAAAAAGGCTACTCCTAGTAGAAGTGGTAGAATTATTCCAAGTATTTCAGCTAGAACTGCTATGTACGTTTTCGATTTTCTATTCACTAACGATCTGGCCTGGTCGACCCGATCATGATATTTCACTGACGATCTGGCCTGGGCGACCCAATCATGATATTAATGGATCGGACCTTTTCTCGAAAAATACTGGATCCCGCAAAGAGTTGAAGATGGTGCAAGATCGAATCCTCTTACCTTACTTCGAATGGAAGCCCGCCTCACTTGTGCTTTCTTTACTGCATAAGGGCATAAACGAAGTCAACGGATTTCCTTCTAACTAGCGGCTGAGAGTAAGCAAGCTACCTTCATTCAACAAATTTGTGGTTGAGTCAATAAGATGCTCTGGGTCGGGAATCTTTTCTCTTCTCTTTTGCATTTCCGCTGCCTGCGTTCTTTTTTGTGTCCGTCCGTATCGCAAAGCTGGTTGACGCCTGCTGTAATGGTTGAAAATGGCCAACCAAGACCCCCTAATAAAGCTTCGATAAAGCAAACGATTCGTTCCGACAACTTCGGACCAGATTCACCCGTTTGAATTAGCCTTACAAAATCGATCGGGCGGGCTAGTTGGGAAGGGGTTCTTAGTGGAGAAAAGAATCGCTGAGAGATAGATTCGACTATTTGGTCAGGACGAATGAGTGGCTGTGCAGCATGCTCCGGAGGAGATTGACCCTGAGAGTCAGTCCAGTCAGAAAGGGGAGGCCCGCTGTCTAGACTGCATTTTGGGAGTTTGAACACCATCCCATTTCAACCAAAAAGACAACCCTGTCAAAGGTATCTAACCTTCCTTCCTTATGAGGGGAAATCCAATTCCGTTTTGTCTTTTTTTGCATAAAAACCACCCACCGATAATATATATATAGAAATTCATTTGGAACCCAGTTCTTCCGACCATTTTAGAAAAGCGCATACTTGCTCCTAAAAAAATAACCTCTCCTGTCAGGGAGCCCATTAGATATTTACCTAAACTAGTAGGTCCTTGAGCAGATCCCACCTTAGCCCCAAAACGAGTAAATGCTTGAGCTTAAGTGAGAAGGGCCTCCTCCCCCCGCTGGGATTTTGCCTCTATCGTGTTTACTGGGGGGGACCCTCGATCCGGAAGGTATGCCACGGCTACTATCGAGATATACATGGCCGCCTCCCTTGAAAGCTCCTGGTGCTGCGACTATCACCGGTAAGTCGGATCAACATCAGGATTAGAATCGACTGCAAAAGAAACTAAGTCAAATGCCTATTTGCTCTGGATCTACTGGCCCGGACGCTTGCTTGAATCTATTCCACCGCAAACAACGGAATATACTACTGCTGACTGGATCTTCCTTCCGCTCTCTTGTTATTCTTCTCACCTCTCACTGCCTCAGCTGCTGGGACTGGAACTGATTCCGCATCTGGCACTCCCCATTTCTATGGAGATTTATAGGGCGAGTGTCTAAAGCCCGGGTTATCTCTCATCGAAGAGAAGAATTCCTATTCTTCTTATTTCGAAGAAACCTAAGCGATTCCTTCTCAACCTGGGCGATGCTACCCCGAGAAGTGCTCCTCTCGATCAATTCCATTCTAATCTTTTACAGAAGAGAAAGTCAAGGAGGAATTGAGAATCAATAGAAAAAGAAGAGAACGGAAGGAGAAGAAGAAAGAAGAGAATTTCTTGAACGAGGTAAAGTAAAGCAGCTCTCAAGGAATTGACTGAATTTGCGCCTTACCCTTTCTTCATTTCCAAATCTCAAGTCAAGGAGGAAATAGAAAAAGAAGAAAGAAGAGAACGAAAGGAGAATCAATATCAAAAGAATCGGAAGGCGAATCGGAATTGATAATAAATAGGAAAAGGGTGTCGGTTTCGGTGAAGGTGAAGGTTGAACTATCTCTTTGATTTACTCTCCTTGTCCTATATTATGTTCTATAGGCTTGCTGCACTCCCTTTTGAGGTAAGAACAGTTCCTTTTGATTCAATTGCAAGAAAACAACCCAACCTCTTTTTAGAGTTTGATACGAAGACTAAGCCAAACAGTCTATTTATACGGATTCCTCCAACCAAAATGAAAAAAGAGACTATATATAGGACAGAAGCATCACCATCACTCTGTCTGTAGGCTGTTGGATGCCCCCTTCTTCCTGGCAACAAGATCAGATCAAGAATAGCCAACTAGGAAAGCACAGTCAGACTAGTGCCACACCCAAAGCACCAAGACTGCTTATTCCGCTAAAACTGTAAAGAGACAAGACCTCTTATGCCGGAAAAGAAAGTCAAGTGCTAAAGTGCGGCTCCCATTCCTACGCCAAGAGAAAGCCTAAGAGAAGACAAGACCATGCTACAAGTCCTAGCTGGCATCGAAGCCAAGGGAAATTGAACAAGAGGAATGAAAGAAGCGCTTAGTCGTATTCAATTCAATGCGGGACGACCCAGCCTCCCAGATCCACATCAGCGAGTGGTGTGACGATGACCAACTTGATTGAAAATCACGATTTGAATGTAATTGCCTCGAGAAAAGAGCTAGTCAAGAATAGAGGGGGACAATCAGGCTCGTTCAGTAGTGATTGAGGATAGAGTTTACAGTTCCGGAATAACAGAAAGAACAGAACAAGGAGTTAAAGAGAAAGAATCGTTTCGCCTTCACTCTAACGAATCTTTAGTATTGATCTTTTACAGGGAAATCTGGGAAGGGGCTAGAGGTTCAGCTTCTCATCCAGCTTACCTAGTTCAACCCGAGTTCAATCTGTCGAATTAATCTTTTGTGTCTTTCCTTTCTCTTTTTGGTTTGGGTTTGTTTCCTCTCCCAGACGGATTGACTTCCTTCCTGTAAAGGATTCCATTCATTAAAAGAATAGTAGGGTACGGTGAAGTAGCTCATTCATCTTTCTTCTCATAACTCACAATAACAAGAAGAGAAAGATTCGGTTACAGTTCATAAATAGGTAAAGGTGAAGAAGGAGTTATTGAGTTTACAGACAGAGTGAAAGAATCAAGAGGAGCCAAGCAACGAGACCGTAAGGGAGAGGAGCGAAGGGAGGAATACAGTCGGGTCGAAGACGCTCGACGAGTTTAGGGAGGAGAGGGTTGAGGTTGAGTCTCATTCTTCTTTTACTGTGAAGGGAGGGAGAGTGAGAGTCTGAGTATATGAATTAGCGGCTTACCGAGTGGGTGAGTTCAGTTCTACAACTAGCATTAATTCATCTTTCTTCTTCTTTTCTTACAGTTCCATCAGGGGAAGGAGCGAAGACACTCGACCAAAGGGAGAGGAGCGAAGACACGAGACCAAAGAGAGAGGAGCGAAGACACGAGACCAAAGGGAGAGGAGCGAAGACACTTTACCTACAGGTGATTGAGCGAAGGAGAATTTCTCTTGCATTTGAGAATTCATAGAAAGAATAGGAACAGGATCATGACGCTTTCGGCTTGACGGACTTCCTGTCCCTTCATTTCTTCCTTACGGTTACTATTCTAGAGCTGATCTTTCTTGACTTTCTCTTTGTCTTTCCTTCTTTCAAGTTTACCTCGTGTTTGAAGGAGAAGGAAAAGGTTTAAGGCTTCGATAGTCTTGACTTAATAATTACCGAGTCTTTGAATAAAGAGGGGAAGTAGTGATTGATAATGACTCTTTCTTACAGGCAGTCGAGTAAAAGAATGAATCTTTCGGCTTGAGACTTCAGAATTACCTTGTTCAAGAGTGAAAGAGAATGAATAAGGAGTGTTTACAGTGAGTTCAAGAAGGGGGAATGAGACCCATAGAATATGTGTAGGAGCTTTACCTTCTTCTCAGCCAGTCTATTTACCTAGTTCCTCATTACCTTCTGAAAGAAGAATCAATACTCCTGTTTACAGAGTGAAAGAAAGAAGGATTTCATATCCTTACCTTGGTCAATCAGTCCAATGCAGGAGAAGATCAGAGGGAAGGGAGGAAGTAGCGAGACGAGAAGAGGATTTCATATGCTCAACTGTAAAAGGTTCCTCAATCAAATAGCTGTACCGAGGTCAATGAAAGAAGGGACAGGTTCAGGGACAGTAAATCAATTAGCTACTGAACCAACCTAGTTACTTACCCAGTGAGTGTTTGAGTTCAATCTGGCTGACGAATCAGGAGTTGAGTCTTAGCTTACAAGAAGTCAAAGAATAAAGAGAGGAGCCAATGAGACCGAGTTCCAGAAGGAAAAGCGTTAAGGTAGGTTGAGTAAGTAGGCAGGCAGGCAGGCAGGCATAGGAGAAAGATCAGTGTTTGAATTGTTCCGGGGAGAGAGAGATAGTTGTAGAACTGAAGGTGAAGTAGTTCAGGCAGGAGAATGCAGAGAGAGTGTTTACAGTTCAATCCGGTAATGTAATATCAGTTCAGGGGAATTCTTGGTGAGTCTTTCTTCAGTTACAGTTCATAAATAGGAAAAGGCAATGGAAGAGTGAGACCGAATAGGGAGAGTAGTTTAGGATAATGACTGTTTGTTTACCGGAGAGGAAAAGAAACGGAGACTGAAGAAATAGGTTCCCTGGAGCTTGACCTTCTTCTTTTCTTACAGGCAGTCGAGTAAAAGAGTGAAATCCATCTTGTCTTAGTTTACAGTTCAAAAAGGTGAATGAGTTTGTTTACAGTGATGAAAGAATAAATAGGTGAAATCCGTGACAAGTGATTGAGTTCCGTCTCGTTTCGTCTTGACTACTTCTTTCTGACCGAGTTCCATCAGGAAAAGGTTGAAGGTTGAGTCTTCTTTGACAAGAGATAGTGAGCTTTACCTATTGTAAGAAGGAAAAAGTTCATTCATGAGGTTACCGAGTTTACTCGTTAAGAAAGAAAGGAGAAGACCAATCAGGGAAGAAAACAAAGAAAGCAAAGCTAGAAAGGCTAAGACAGAGCGAAGCAGTGAGGTCAGACCTTGTTTACAGAATAGGTGAAGGAGAAGGAATAAGGAGTCAGTATTGCTCTTTTGCTTTTACCGACAGTAAAGGCGAAGGAGAGAAGCCGAAGCAACTTTCCCGTGTTTGAAGGGAGACAGACGAAAGAAGCCGAGGTTCTGTTTTGAGGTCTCTTTCCTTCCTCATTACCTCTAAAGCGTCGATTTTATCCCCTAAAATACAGGAAAGATAGACTTTTATCCCCTAAAATACGGGAAAGATAGACTTTTCTCCCTCAAAATAGGATAAAGCATCCATTTTATCCCGAAAAATAGGGGAAAGCATCGATTTTCTCCCCAAAAAGAGGGTAAAGCATCGATTTGATCCCCTAAAATACGGGATAGATACAATTTCTTTTTCTTTCAAAACCTTTACCTAGGGAAAAAGAGAAGTACCCCCAAAATATGGGAAAGATAGAAAAAATTAGCTTGAAAAACCTTTACCTAGGGAAAAAGCTATGACAAGGTTTTACCCCTATGCTGGATACAATTTCTTTTCTTTCAGCGGCGAAGACTATAAAGGAGAGGAGTGAGGTCTCACTAATATAATAGGAGTAGTGTAAGTAGCTGTTCGTCGGGAAAGGACAGGTGTAGGAGCTTAACCTTCTTCTTACAGTTCCAGAAGGTGAAGTAGTGAAAGTCATATCGGGTCAGGAGTTTACTGTCTTTGAATAAATAGGAAAAGGAGAATGAATCTTGCTTGGCTTGCTTAAGTCTTTCCTTCCTTACTGTTCCAGAGTAAGTAGCTCGACTCGAAAGAACAGGTGATTGAGCGAAGCTGCTTTCTTTATCGACCGACGAGTGAAAGAAGAAAGAAATAGAAATAGTCAAAAGGAGTTTCCCGTGAAAGAAGGATTGAAGGAGCTTCTCATCCAGCTGCTTTAGCTTTAACAACGAGTAAAAGAAGAAATAGGTATATATAGGCAGGCAATAGAACAGAACAAGAACTTCCTTTCCTGAGAATAACTTACAAGAACTGAACTGCACAACACAAGGAGTTAAAAAAGAGAATGAATCTTGCTTACGGGGAAGTAACAGAGTGAAAGAAAGGGGATAAGATCAAGAATAGTTACACCCACCCGAGTTCCATCAGGAAAAGGGGCAGGAACGAAGAGCAGCTTTACCCACAGGTTCAGGAGCGAAGAGCAAGGAATTGACTCTCCCAGATTTCACTGTCAAAAAAGGATTGAATCGGAATTGATTCCCCCTATCATTGGAAAGTCTCATTCTTCTTTCGTCTACCTTCTTTCAGTCTCTACTCTAGCGGGTCCGGGTCAGGTTCAGTAGGGCAGTCTCTTTCCTCTCCCTTCTTTGTTCCGGGTCAGGTGAATGAGCACTTCCCTCTTTCCCTTGGCTTGGTTAGTTACTATTCAGGGAGAATGAGTAAAAGAGTGAGTTCAAGAATAACTCACAAACAATAAAGGAATAGAGTAACAGAGTGAAATCAAGGATCAGATCAAGAATAGTAGTGATTCAACCCCCAGCCAGTGAAAGAATGAAAGAAGGATTCAATATGCTTTACCTCCGAGTCAGTCAATGAGTTCAAGAAAGGATCTGAGAAAGACATAGTGATTCAACCCCCCAGCCAGTTCAAGAAGGAAGGGAGAGGTTAGGTTACGGAGTTCAAGAAGGTTCCATCTGTCAAAGGGTGTGTGTCGGGTTAAGGTTTCTTTCTTTCTTTCATCTTCTTTTCTTTTCTTTTCTTTCCTGTAAAGGTTCCACGGTCCGTCAGGGGCAGGGTCAGGCTTTCTCTTTCGTCTTGACTGCATTACCTAGTTCAATGAACTAATAAATAGGCAGAGGCCATGGAATTGTGAGACCGGTAGGGTAGGGAGAGGAGTCAACTTTCATTCATCTTTCTTACTTAGAGGAGAGTATCAGAGTTAGTTCCATCAGGGACAGTACCTCAGGTAATATCGGGGCAGGGGAAGGGTCAGGATCAAGAATCCATCCATCAATAGGAAAAGGAGTTCACAAGAATGAATAAGGAAAGGGGTGTTTACTGTTCAGGGGCAGGCAGGCAATGGAATCAATAGTCAAAGGAGTGAACAAGAATGAAATCCTTAGCAGCTTTACATGAGAGTCAAAGTCAGAAGGCTCAGACAAAGGCAAAGAAGGTTCAGGAGCGAAGCTGTGAAACCGATAGGTGAAGGAGTTTACCGTGAAGGAATCCATAGGTGAAAGAGCAGAGGCTACTGAATATGCTTTACCGAGGTCAAGTAGGGAAGGAGAGAAGGAGAAAACAGAAGGATTTTACCTCGTGAAAGAAAAGAGCTACTTCATGAACCAACCAACCAACCCATTTACCTTTGAAGGTGAAGGAGTGAACAAACAGACCTACAGGAATATCAAAAAAGGTTCCGGAGCTTCTCTTTCTTGCATTTCTTTCCTTTCTCTTTATTCTTATGATTGAGAATTTTAAAGGGGTTCAGTTCTGTCTCGTCAATAAGGAGTCTTGATCCTTATGATTTAGAAAGGTAAACTCTCATTCATCTTTCATTTGATTCTTCTCTTCAATCAATTCATTCTGTCTGTAAAGGTAAGGTTACGGTGACGGTTTGAGGTTGAGTCTTTGTTTACAGGTGGGGGAAGCGAATAGAGTAGAGTCACAAGGTGAAGGGACGGTCATAGAGGTGAAGGATTTCATTCATTGAAAGACTGCTGACTAAATAGGTTAAGGTTCTGGTGTAGGAGTTCTGGTGTAGGAGCGAAAGCGGTGAGACAATAAAGGAGAGGGAGGGGTGAGGTCTCATCAGGTTCCAGTGGAACGTTCTGTTCAGGATTTCATTCATTTACTAGACTGTCAAGGAAAAGGAGGTTCAGGTTCAGGATAAGGATGGGTTCCGGTTCCGTTCCGCACTATCTATTGGACTCTTCTGTAAAGTTCAGGGAATCCAGGGGCAGGGGAAGATCAAGAATGAATGCAACATTGACTTGATAGAATAGATAGAATAGATTTCAAGATTCTTAATACATCCTAGACGAAAAGCAGGCAGCTCCCTAAATCAAAGAAAGAAGGTATAAAGTCAGACAGACCCTTAAGAGAAATTCGATGTCTCCTCTTATTGAAAATGGGAAGAATCAAACAATCACTTCTACCTACTACGTCCGTCTTACCCTTCAAACTGAAGAATGGATCGAGCCCCATTTGCGAGTGAGAAGAAAAAGTAGGAAAATAGCTTTACCGAGTCTTTGAGTGAAAGAAGGGAACAAGGAGTTAAGGAGACAGAATCCATAGGTAGAGGTTCATGAGTTTACTGTTCCAGAAAGGGGAAGGTTCAGTCTTTCTTCGGTTACAGTTCAAGAATCCATAGGGACAGGCGAAGGCAATGCAATTGTGAGACCCGTAGGGCGAAGGAGCTGCAAGGAATTGACTCTCCCTTCAAACACAGACAGACAGTATAAGGATAGGTGTTCCGGAGTTAAGTTCGTGAACTCCCATGAATCAAGAGTATTTCTCTTTCTTTACAGTTATTAAAAAGAAGAAGAAATAGGAAAGAAAAGGCAATGGAAGGTGTAGGAGTGAGGGAGAAGGTGAATGAGCAAATCTCTTTCTTTCATTTGTTGAGTCTTCTGTAAACTCTCATTTATATTTCTTGTCTTGTTTTCGTCTTTCTCCTTATGATTTAGAAAGGTAAAGGAGTGAAGCCGAGTTCATGTTTCATTCTCATTCTTCTCCCCTCCCCTTCTTTCATTCTCGTCAGGTCATAAAGTCAAAGGTTCTTCTTCTTTTAGCTTTACCTCCATCAATAAGGTCAAGGAATAGAGGTTCATTCGCTGATCTTTCTTTCATTCAGGGGAGGGTTTTCTCTTTCGGCTTTCCCTTACTCAAGAGTGAAATGGAAAATAGTAGGGAGAGGATAGAAGAGACTTTAAAGGGTTTACGAGGTGAAGGGACAGTCAATTCGTTAGCGGCTTTCCTTCCCTTGTTTACAGGCAGTCGAGTAAAAGAGTGAAATCAGGGACAAGTTTTTGGATCATTCTTCTTGAGTTGAGTCTTCCCTGTTTACCTCCTGAAATAAGTCTCTAGAGTGAAATCAGTAGGAGAAGGAGCTTGACATGATTCTCATCCAGCCTAGCCTGTTCTGTCTGACGAATCTTTAGTCTTGACTGACTGTTCAGGATCATTAAAGGTTCAGGGGCAGGATCATTCATCTTTCATTTTCTTCTTCAATCAATGAATTAGCTTACTCGACTCCCTCCCTTCTATTTACCTCGTGTTTGAATAAATAGGTGAATGAGTTTACCGAGTTCAATCAGTCAAAGGCAAAGCTGAATAAGTAGTGAGAGCAGCTACCTTGTTTACAGTTCAATCAGGTGAACGAGAAAGAAACAAACAAACACACACCTCTTCCTGTATAAGAAAGCAGTAAGGATACCAGAAGATGCTAAACACCTATTTACCTCGGTTACTGTGAAAGAAGGGAATAAAACAAAGCTATCAAATGCTAAGACATAGAGAGAGGAGCGAAGACGAGTTGGAGAGGTTCCGGGGTTCAGTTTCATTCATCTCTATCTTTTCGTCAGGTGTAGTAGTTCACTTTCATTAATATTTCTCTTTCGTCTTTCCTTACTGTAAAGTCTCATTCAAATAGCTTTACCGAGTTGAAGAGTGAAATCTGGAGAATGAATCTTCTCTTGCTTCAGTCTTTCAATTCTCTTATCTTTTCTTTACTCAACTGTAAACAAGGGGGTTTCATTCACTACTTCTCTTTCTTTCCTGTTACGTCTCAGTCATCGGAGAGTCTTAGTTTACATTTCAATCAGATCAGGTCATAAAGGATCAGCAATGAAATTGTTCAACCAAACGAGTTTACGAAAGGGGCAGGGTCAGGTTCCGGAGTTCCGTTTCATCTCTTTTCTTTTCTTTCCTGTAAAGAAAGGGATCAAGAAGAAATAGGAGTAAGTAGCTCGACTGTCAAGTTCAGGGAAGGGCATATCGCGGAAGGAGCTCTTAAGTTTGGTTCTCCCTATTCTTGAACTGTACAGAATCCTTCATCTTTCTTTCTATTCTATTTACCGAATCTTTGAATAAATGGGTTCAGGAGTGAAGCGAAGCAATGAGACATATAAAGAATGAGCTTGACCTTTCATACAGCCCCTTTACTTACCTTACCTTGTGTTTGAGTGAAAGAAGGTGAATGAGTTTACTGTTCAAGAATGAATCAATAGGTATAGGTTCAGGGCGAGTCCATGAATTAGATTAGCTGCCTTACCTCGTTCAAGAAGGTAAATAGGTTATTCAGTTCGTAAACTAGAATGAATCTTGAGTCTTCCTCAGCCCTTCCGGTTCAGTCTCATTCATAGGCTTTTGTCTTTGTTTACTCTTCGTTCAATCAGGGACAGGATCAAGAACCAAACAAACAAACACCTCCTCCTGTATAAGTTTAAGGATAAAAGATAGCAGTCCGGAAGATGAAAGAAAAAATAGGGAGAAGTTAATGAGTAAGTAAATGAAGACGCTGCTTTACCTTTTGAATAAATAGGTAATGGCTCAGGTTCTTCTTCTAGCTTGACCTTGTTTACAGTTCCAGAATAAATAGGTGAATGAATGGGCGAAGCAATGAGACAGACCTATAGGTTCAGTCGCTTCTCTTTCTTTCCTTCCTGTAATTCATCTTGTCTTACTTCAGTCTTCCTTCAAACAAAGACTGTAAACTCTCCATTAATCGATAGTCTTGACTTTCTCTTTAGAATGAATCGTTAGTCTTTCCTTTCTTACAGTTCAGGGGGAAGAGTTCAGGCTAAGACAGACAGAAGGTAACCAACCCACCCCCGCTTTTGAAGGAGTGAAATCAGGAGAGAATTGACTCACCAGTAAAGTAAGTAAGTAACGCTTTTTGAGAGGAGCCAAGCAATGAGACCATAAAATAGTCAAAGAAGAAAGAGGTTCAGGATAATGAGTCTTGATTGAGTGTTTACATTTCGTGAAAGAATAACAAACAATCACTGAGAATAACTCACACGAACTTCAGGTAATATCTATAGGGAAGGAAGAAGACTCAGACTGAGTTCTCAAATAGTGAAACCCGAGTGACAGAATCAGAATACAGTTTACCTCCTTCAAGAATAAAGAAGAGAACGAACCAAACAAAGACACATTTACTTACCTCGGAAGGTGAAGGAAAAAAAAAGAGAAGTAGCGAACTTTAAAGTCTTTGAAAAGAAAAGAGACAGTTCAACCCTAATCATCCTCCTCTTTATCTTGTTCAAGACTGAGGTGAGAAGGAGTTCAGCAGTGAAAAGGTTCATTAGTAATAGTAGAATAGTCCAGCAACAGGAACAGTTCAATCAGGTTTAGTTCCCGGAGCTCAGCTGCTTTACCTACGAGGGGTGAAACCGCTCGACCAAAGGGCGAGACCGAAGGGAGAGGGGTGAAGAAGCTCGACTGGAAAGGAGAGGGGCAGGCAATGGAATTGTGAAACCGAGTTTACGAGGTGAGGGAGCGAAGTAGTGAAACCTTAAGGGGAGGTTCACGCAATGGAATTGTGAGACCGAGTTTACGAGGCAAATAAGCGAAGTTGCGAGACCGACAGGGAAAGGAGTGAAAGCGGTGAGCCCAAGGTGTAAAGGCGAACGAGTTCAACAGCGAGACCAAAGGGAGAGGAGCGAAAGCGGTGAGCCCGAGGTGTAGAGGCGAACTCGTTCAACAGCGAGACCAAGAGGGAGAGGAGCGATGCAGTGAAACCTTAAGGGGAGGTTCAGGATTTCATAATGATTTATTTCTTTCCTTGGTTACAGTAGAAGTGAAATAGGAGAAAGAGAACAGATTTGAGACACACCTTGTTTACAGTTCAATCAGGTTCAGTAAAAGGGTTGAGGTTGAGTAAGTAGTGATTGATTGAGTTTACCGTTCAAGAATCAATACATAAGGACAAGAAGGCAGAGGATCAAGCAAGAGCTGGGGAACTTTCATCTTGAGTTTCGGCTTTACAGTTCAATCAGGTAATAACAAAGGGTTGAGGTTGAGGATTGACTGACTGTTGAGTCAAATGAATCGGAAGGTGAAGGTAAAGGAATCTTCTTGAGTTTCGGCTTTGTTTACAGTCTTTGAAAAGAAAAGAGATAGTCAAACCCAGAGCTTGACCGACCGACCTTGTTCAATTCAAGTGGGAAAGAAGGTTCCTTCAGTAGTTCATGAGTTTACCTTGTTCAAGAAGGAATAAGGGTTTCTTGTTTCGGTTTTCTCTTTGTCTTTTACCCTAGCTGGGAAAGAAGTAAAATAAATCTTCAGTCTTGACTGACAGTGAACTCTCATTAATCGTCAGTTGAGGATTGACTTCTGTTCTGCATTACCTTGTTCAAGAATAGTGAAGGAATATCGGATAATGAATAAGAAAGGGGCAAAGCCGAGGGGTGAAAGAGCTCGACCGCGAGGGAGAGGGGTAGGAAATGGAATTGTGAAACCGAGTTTACGAGGGATGAAACAGCTCGACTGAGAGGGAGAGGGGAAGGGGCGAAGCCACTTTAATGAGTTGTAGAGGTGAAGGAGAGAGAGGGGAGTTAAGTAAGGTTTAGAAGTCAAACTAATAAATAGTCCAGGAGTTTACTGTTCAAGAATAACGAACTCGAAAGAACAAGATCAGTGAAAGAAAGGAGAAGAGAAAGAATGAATCGTCAGTTGAGGATTGACTTACACTCTTATTAATCTTTCGTTGAGTCGAGACTGACTGTTCACAATCACTGACAGGAATATCGGAAAAGAAAAGGAGCAAAGAGAACAGACCTCATTCAATCAGGGACAGGAGAGAATATGCTATCAGTCATAAGGAGTCTTTCCTTTCAACACTTGATTCATAAGGAGAAAGAATATGCTTTACCCAGTGATCAATAGGTGAAAGATGAATCGGCCAGGAGAATCCAAAGAAAAACTCACTATCAAAGAATAAGGAGAAAGAGAACAGCTAAGATTCCGAGGTTAAGGGAAGGTCATATCGGAAAGAAAAGGGGCAAGGAGTGAAAGAAGGATTGATTATAAACACTATGAAGCAGCTCCACTGTAAAGGTTCATTCTTCTTCTAGCTTTACCGAGTCAAGAAAACAGAATAGACCATAAAATAGTTCAACCAACCCGAGTGAAAGAAGGAAAAGGATTGCATATGCTTGAATTAATAAGGAGTCTTTGGTTACTGTGTTTGAATAAATAGAAATAGGGCAGGGCAAGGAGCAGAGCAACTCGACCGAGAGGGAGAGGAGCGGAGCACTGAGACCGTAAGCTAAGTCAAGTCCAGGCCAGGAGGGAAGATGCTAACACCTATTTACCGAGTTCAATCAGGCAGAGTCCATGAATTAGCTGCTTTAACGGCCTCTGAGTCCAAGAGTGAAATGAAAGAAGAAATAGGGAGAGGTTAATGAGTTTACTGTGTTTGAGTTCAATCCGTCTCATCCAGCTTACCTAGTGAAACCCGAGTTCAATAAATGGCCTAAAAAATAGAGGGAGGCGAACAATGTTCAAGAAGAAATAGGTTCCAGTTCCGGTGCAAGGATGACGAATGTTTCATTTGAAAATAAAGAAGAAATGGGAAAGTTCAAGTCAGGTTCTTCACTTTACCTTGTTCAAGAGTTCCATCCGTCTCATTCATCGAGAATCTGTCTCCCTTCAAACAAAGACTGTAAACTCGGATAGTCCATCGTTCAGTAGTGATTAAGCAGGAGAAGGAGTAGGAGTGAAAGCAAGCAGTGAAAGAAGGATTTCATATGCTTTACAATAAATGGGGGAAGTAGTGATTGAGTTCAGTCTCTTTCTTGTTTCGGCTTGACTTGAAACACTTGAAGAATAAGGATAAGGATCAAGATCAATTCCTTCATAAATAGGTTCAGGCAATGGAATTGTTCAATCGATAGGGGCAAGAAATGGAATTGTGAAACCGATAGGTTCAGGAGCAGAGGTTCAGGTTTCCTCTTTTACCTTGTTCCATCCTAGCTAAGGATTTGATTCGAGACCGTAAGTAAAGGAGACAGACAGGCCAGGATAGAAGGAAGTTAACCCATTTATCGAGTCTTTCAGAAGTTCAAGAATTCTATAATAAGAAATTGGTGAAGAAAAGAAAGAGACCGAACCTAAAGTCAAAGAAAGGAGGGTCAGGTTCAGGATAGGTGTAGGAGTCAAAGTCAGAAGACAAAGAAAGACAGAGTGCTTGAAGGTGAACGGGAAGGGGCGAACCAAGCAAGCAACGAGATGAGAAGAGTGAAATCAGGTTCATAAGTTTACAGTTAAAGAATCAGATAGGGACAAGAAGGAAAAGAAAAGGAGCCCGAAGCAACTCGAAGAGGAGTAAAGCAGTGAAACCGACAGGTTCAGCAGTTTACCTCTCTCAATCTTCTGGTTCCGGTTCAGTAGCTCAGGGAAGTCTCATGAGTGAAAGAAGGTGATTTCAGTAGTTCTGTCTGATTCATCTTTCGTCTTTCTTCCAGTTCTTAATAGGTTACGGAGTTCAGTCCGTTAGAGAGAAAACAAAGGCCAATAGCCTTCCTTCTTAAGTAACCAATAGGGAGAGGGAAGAGGTGAATATGCTTTACCTCGTTCGTTCTCGAAGGCAAGGCAATATCATCAAATCACAGTATAGAATGATAATGATAATGAATGTCAAATGTATTCATACATAGATTATTGAATCAATTAGACTGACTATTAAATACTGACATCTTATTCTTTTCGATTCTTTGCTGCTTTACCTCGTTCAATCAGAATCGGCCAGCCAGTTTACCCTATTTGTTCAATCAGGTAATATTGTAGAGTCAAAGGTTCGTTCCGTATTGAATGAATGGACTCTCCTGTATGAAGGGAAAGAAAGTCATATCGGTTCAGCTTCAAATAGCTTGACCTTGTGAAAGAGCTCAAGAAGGGCGAGGCAATGGAATTGTGAGACTGATAGAGCCAAGCGAGATTTTGACTAGCTTCTGTTAAACCAAGATAGATATTCTTGCCCTTTGCTTTCATTAGCTTTCTTCCCTTCCTGGGCCAATCAGTTTAGCCATTCCTATCTCAGGTCCGGTAGGATTCTGCCTCTTCAAACAAAGGGGAAGAAACTCTGATTTATGATCCAAGGCCCCCTTTCAAATTGTCTTGAGCCCTAGCACCTTATTGCCAAAATCCCCCTATCATACTGAGGTTCTATCAACCACTCACCTCCTCTCCTATCCTACTCCTCCACCCTCACCTAAAATCTGCCAAAGTCAGCCTTACCTTCTTAGCCATGGAATCCAAAAGCTTGTGAGGTACCTTCCTTAGGTTGTTCTTTTACCTCTCTTTCCCATCAAGCCTCTTCAAGGAAGCTAGCTCAAGACCCTCTGGCGGATCAAGACGACTGACTGACCAAAGGGAAAGGGGGCGAAAGTCTGGATCACCCGCCGATCTGTGATCAAAGAAAACTATACCTGCTGAAGAATGGGATAGAGATTGACCATCACAAAAGCCATCTCTATCAATCTACGCTCATTGATGAGACGGCGACATAGAAAATTCTCCCGATTCCCTTTTTCACTGAAAAGTAAAAAAGAGAGACTTCCAACCCTAAATAAACATCCAAATTGCCCATAACAGAGTGACTGAGAGAAAAAGCAAATGGATTAATGATCCGTTACATCTACTCATCCCGTGATTCCGAATCAACAGACCCCGCGGAGGCAACTCTTTTTGAAAGAAATAGTAATAATAATTGTATCGAATACTTAATGAGATTTTGGAATGAACAACGACCAACTAAGACTTTGACTTGACTTTCACTCATTAGATTCAGTAGTAGGTTTTGAAATGACACATAATATCTCGCTCGGAAAAAGAAACTTTCGCACGAGAGGAATGAAATTGAGGAATTTTCTCTTGAATGGTACATGATTCTACATCGACAAGCAAGAAATTCTATAGCTCTGAATTTAGAGACGGATTGTGAAACTGCCTTATTGTCTCAGAAGAAGGATAGCTATACTGATGCGGTATACTCTCAATCAAGACACTCTGGTACTAGACGATCAACCATGCCCTGTTCATTTTCATTTACTAATCTCATCTTTTATGGAATCGATCCTGACTGTACAATAATATGTAGAGGCATGCCTAGAAGCGTAGGAGAGGAGAACCTTCTTTTGCTTCTTTCTCTATTATTACCAGTAGAGTAGAAGAGACTGGGTCATTCATAGCATAACTATACTTGTTCTATTCATTGCAGGTTGGTTATTCCTCAACACGGGGTTAGCTTACGATGTCTTTTTCAGCCCTCGCTCGTCTAAACAAACGAGTATTTTACAGAGAGGCTCTAGAGGGGGTTGCGTCGTCCGGAAGCGTCGCTGAAGCTCCAGAGGGGGTTGCGTCGGCCGGAAGCGTCGCTGAAACTCCAGAGGGGGTTGCGTCGGTCGGAAGCGTCACTGAAGCTCCAGAGGGGGTTGCGTCGGCCGGAAGCATCGTTGAAACTCCAGAGGGGGTTGCGTCGTCCAGAAGCGTCGCTGAAGCTCCAGAGGGGGTTGCGTCGTCCGGAAGCATCGCTGAAGCTCCAGAGGGGGTTGCGTCGGCCGGAAGCGTCGCTGAAACTCTAGAGGAGCTTGCATGGGCCGGAAGACTCTTGCTGAAACACCAGAGGTGAAGCAAGTGGGAGTTGATGTTGAGTTGCTCAAAGATTCACTGAGTGATGTTGTAGCGGATACTCATGAAACTCCTGAGACTCTTGCTGAGAAACCAGAGGTGAGCAAGTGGGAGTTGAGGTTGAGTTGCTAAAAGATTCACATAGTGATGTTGTAGCAGATACTCAAGAAACTCCTGAGACTCATGCTGTTTGCGAGGAACCCGGTCTATCATTCAAAACACAGAAGGTGATGCCATTTCACTCGGAGGTTAGTTAAAGATGGTGATGTGTTTTGAGAAGATAGAGGGTGCAAAGAATCCAGCAAACATGTTGACAAAATGTGTTGATGTTGGAATATTGAGGTTGTCCAAAACCTCAATTGGTATGGTGCAGTGAAGATGCTCATGGTCGTTTGAGAGTGAAATTCTTGGTTGACTAGATCAGTCTCCAAGTGGGAGAATTGTTAGGCTATGGAGCCTGATACTTATTTATAACTTGGTCAAGGGTTATATCCGGTAAAGCTATATTTGGTAAAGCTATATATAGTAAAGCTATATATGGTAAAGCTATATCCGGTAAAGCTATATATGGTAAATAGCTATATATAGTAGATGGCTAAATCTGGTAAAGCTATATATAGTAAACTAAACCATATATATATCTGGTCTGGTAGAGCTTTGAAAATGTACTTTTCTATTCTCTGTACTCTCTCTTGTTGTACATACCTGAAGTCATCAATACAAAATCCTTTTAGCCAGAGTTCTCATTGCAACTTTCTCTATCCCATTCTTTGTGTTCATCTAGATCGAGCGTGTGTGTTGTTGTGCGATCCTAACAACTGGTATCTATCCTAACAGGAATATCGTCAAAGGGGAAGGAGTTCAGTTCGTTCAGTCTCATTCTTCTTTCGTCTTCACTCTCATTCATCTTTCGTCTTTCTTTACATACAGTGAAATCAGGTCAGGTAATATAGGTTCCTGTTCAGTCTCATTCATCTTTCTTACAGGAGGAGAATACAGAATCGAAATTGAGAAGAAATAGAAGAAGAGAACGAAAGGAGAAGATCAAGATTTATCATCTCTATGGGATTAAATGAAGCATTGACTTTCTTTGTCCTATGGATTGATTAAACTCGGCGGTAAAGCATATTCAGTAGCTCTTTTCTTTCACTCGATAATATAGGTGTTTGTTTGATAGGTCTTTATTTGGTAATATCTGTTCAGGTTCCGGTTCTTCAAGTGATTGAGTTCCATTGATTGCATGAATTCATCCGGCTGGAAAGACTGAAAGAGTAGGATTTAAGTCATTCGCTCATTCACCTATTGGTCTCACAATTCGATTGCCTGAACCTATTTATTCAAAGACTGTAACCTTGGCTTCTTTCGTTGAGTCTTGAAAAGCTGATAATTCATTTCTTCTAGAACTCGTCAGGTGAAGTAGCGAAGGGAAGTCTCATGAGTGGAAGAAGTAGGAGCTTGAGGTTGAGTCTGACAGTTCACTCTCATGAATAAGGAGTCTTTCAGTCATTTCCTCTCCTGTTCCGAAGCTCTCGTGTCAACCACTTCCTCTTTTTCTTTGACTGATAAGGGTTACTGGAAGAGGGAAGGGAAGAAGACTCAGACAGAGTCAATTCGCGCTTGGCTTAGAATAAGCTGTTACATTCATATGAACAAAGAAGAGAAGAACAAAAAGGTAGTGAAGATAGAAAGAAGTATAATCAGAAGAGAAAGAAACAACTCATGATCATCTTCTTTAGCAAACCAATTACTCTTAAGTAGATGAGAGTCAGAAAAGCAGAATTTGTTGAGTAAGAAGGGAGAAGGGAAAAGGCAGAAGCTGATAAGGTAAGGCAGAAGCTGATTAAAGTTCAGGCAGAAGCTGATGAAGTTCAGGCAAGGGGATATAGTAGAGGAAAAGGAAGGAGAATTTCTCTTTCATTCTCTGATTCATGAATAGACTCTCCTGGAATTGAATTCAAGAATAAGTAGGTATAGGAGTGAGCCCAATAGAATAGGTGTAGGTCAGGTAATAACAAATAGATAGAGTCAAAGGAAAAAGACGCAGACAAAGTGACAATCAGGTTCAGTAGAAAGAATATGTATGTATGTATGTATGTATGTATGTATGCTTTACCGACTGTAAAGGTGAATGAAATCAGTCGTCTTCATCTTGAGTTAGGTTCAGCAGAATGAGTAGGGAGAAAAGCTGATAGATAGTTTACGGTTCAGGGGTGAAGACAGGAGAAAGAATCCAGCATTTTATTCTTCTTTCAATTTATTCTCTTTTCTTTTACCTCCTTCAATCAGGAAAAGGTGAATGAGTCAGTAGGGATAGGATGAAACTAGAATTCATAGTCTTGACTCCCCTGTAAAGGAATAGAATATCTTGTCTTGCTTGAGGATTGACTTACAAATTACCTACCTCGTTCAAAAGGAGAGGTTCTTCTTTCTTCTTCTTTTCTTTTACCTACTGTAAAGTTTAGGATTGAATGAATAATAGGGTCAGGTCATAAAGGTTCTTTAGGAAGTAGGGAAGGAGAAGGAATCTTCAGTCTTTACTTACAGTTCAGTCGCTTTACAAAGAAGGTTCTTCAGGTTAATAAATCAGGTAACAGGTAACAACAGGTACATAGGTAAGCTAATTCATGGACTAGACTCGTCAGGAAAAGGAGTGAATGAAAGAAAGGAGAAGCGAAAGAATTAATCCACAGTCTTTACTTACGAGGTCAAGGAGAGAGAGAAAGAAGGAAAAGAATGAATATGCTCGAATTCATCTTCAGTCTTTGATTTACTCGACTGGAAAGTTCAAAAAAGGATAGGTTCAGGCTCAGTAGTTTACCGAGTCTTTGAATAACTCACAATAACAGAACAAGTAGTTCAAGATAATGAAGAGAAAAGGTACGAAGCAGCGAGACGAGAAGAGAAGAGGAGCGAAGCCATGAGACAAAGAAGACTGACTTTTTCTTAGTGCTAGCTTGACCTTGTTCAAGAGTGTTTGATTGAAGGGAATGAGGGAATCAAAGCCTATTTACCTCGTTCAGAGACAAGTGATTGAGTTAAGAGAGCAGTGAATGAATCAGAATACAGTTTACCCAGTGAAAGAATAGTGAAGAGTGAAAGAGTGAGAAAGCAAGCAAGAAAGCCAGCAAGCAAGCAAGCCAGTTCCAGAAACTCTCTATAATAAGGATAAGGAGTTGAGACAGAGTAATTACCTATAGCCCGCAAAATATGGTAAAGATAGACTTTTGAATAAAAAAAATAAGGTATAGATAGAGTTTGATCCCTAAAAATAGGGTAAAGATAGAAAAATAGCCCAAAAAATAGGGAGAGGAGTGAAAGAGCTTGACCGGTAGGGAGAGGATAGAATGAATTAATTAATGGTCTTTACAAGAGTTCAAGAGGGGGACAAGTGATTGAGTTCAGGATCTTGAGCTGTTCAAGAATCAATAGGTTCAATCAGGTTCATGATACAAGAGAGTCAATGAAAGATGAATAGGGAGAGTCAAAGAGTGAAAGAAGGTTTGGGCACTAGAATTGTGGGTGGACAGGTGAATGAGTTTCCATTTCTGCTTGGTGAGTCTCCTTCCTTTTGCTTACTCAACCTACTCCCTTTCTTTGTCTAGGGGGGAAGACGCTTTACCTCGTGAAAGAAGAATCGGCCAGCCAGGAGAAGAAAATGGCCCTCAAAATAGGGAGAGGATAAAACAGTTCCGTTTCATGAATCTTAAGGATTGACTGACAGTGAACGATCATTGATTCATCGATAGTCTTTCCTGACAGTGAACTCTCATTAATCTTGAGTTGAGTCTTTCAAAGCTCCTAATGAATTTAATATCTCTTTATTTACGGGGTAAGTAAATAGGTTGTTCCGAAGTGAAGGAGAAAGATCAGTTAGTTAAAGAATAAGAAGGAGAGAGATAGTTGTAGAGGTTCAGGAGTGAAAGAAGAATCCCCCATACAGTTTACCCAGTGAAAGAAGGAAAGGGAGAATGAATCGTCAGTATTGATCTTTGACAGTGAGAGAGAGTCAATGAATTAGATTAGCTGCTTTACCGAGTTCAAGAAGGGAGAGCAAAGAAAAGAGAAGAGACACTAAAATAGTTCAACCCGAGTTCAATCAGTCCAATCAATGCAGGGTGTAGAGAAGAGCGAGTAAGTAGCTTAGCTCGACTGAGACGACTGGAAAGGACAGGTGATTGAGCGAAGCCAGCCGCTTTACCTAGTGTTTGAAGGAATAGAAGAAATAGGCAGAGGAGAAAGATCGGTTAAAGAATGAATCTTGCTTTCGTTGAGTCTTAGTTTACAGGAAAAGAATGTTTGAAGGGTCAGGAAAAGGCTTAAGGTTGAGTAAGTAGGCAGCATAGGAGTGAGGTCTCATTCATCTTGAGTTCAATCTTTCCTCTTCTTTTCTTACAGTGAAATCAGGAAAAGATTTAAGGTTGAGAGTCGTCTTCATCTTTCGGTCAGTCTTTGGTTACAGGAGAGGAAAAGAAAGAAGGTTCATGAGTTTACAAGAGATTACATTCAATCCTCAGCAAGCAGCTTGACCTTGTGAAAGAAAAGAAAGAACCTTTAACCTATTTACCCAGTGAAAGAATAGTGAAACCCGAGTGCAATCTATCTCATTCATTTTTCCTTTCGTCTTGACTGACTGTAAACTCTCATTCTGGTTTCTTACAGGAGAGTAAGTGTGAAAGAAGGGACGGGAATAAATAGAGGTTCAGGAGAATAAGGAGTTGAGTATTGATCTTTTACAGTTCAAGAATAAATAGGGAATATCGGTTCAGGTAAAGGAGAAGGAATCTTTCGTCTTCACTTCCTCATTACCGAGTTCAAGAAAAGAGCTACTGAAACAAAATATACTTGACCGAGTTCCATCTGGTTCAGGAGTGAAGGAGACCGTAAGGGATAGGAAAAGGTGAATGAGTTCAGTTCGTTTAGTAGTTCAGGCAATGAATGGGTGAAACCGACAGGTTCAGCAGTTTACCTACTATTCAAGAAGGCAAGGCAATAGAGGAAAAGGGGTGAAGGAAGCCACTTTAACGAGTTCAAGAAAAGAGCTACTGAATGAACTACCTATTTACCTTGTTCAATCAGGGACAAGTGATTGAGTTCAGCTCGTAAACTCTTGAGTTGAGTCTTTGTTTACTCTGTTCGTGTTTGAAGGAATAAATAGGTTCCCCCGAGTTCACTCGAATGCATTTCATATATATGCTTTACCTTGCTCAAGAATAGTGAAGTAGCGAAGTAATGAGCCCGATAGTGGGAGGAGCGAAGCCGAGGCTCAGGTTCATCTTAATAAATAAGGTAAGAGGTAAATAGGTCAAGCTGCTAATTCATGGACTCGACTGTAAAGGTTCAGGATTGAATAGCAATAGAATAAGGATCAAGATCAGAGAAGAGAAAGATCAGGCAATGGAATTCTAAGACCTATAGGTAAGTAATCTCAGCCTATTTATTTACCGAGTTCAAGAAAGGATCAGATCAGAGAAAGAATGAATCTTTCGAGGTTATAGTTCATTCAAGAAAAGAAAGAGCTACTTCACGTTCAATCGGGGAAGGTCATATCGCCGGTGAAGGGGCAGACCTACAAAAAGAAGGGAATGAGGTTCAGGATTGAATGAATAAGATAAATAGGTGTTTGTTTGGTCAGGTAATATCGGGGCAGGAGCGAAGCAAATAGGTGAATGAGCTGATCATCTTTCTTTCCCCTTTCATTTCTTTCCTCTCCTGTAAAGGATTTCATTTACTCGACTTCTAATTCTATTTTTTTTTTCGCAGCTTTACCTCGTCTTTGAAGAATAGTCCTGGTTTTCGCTTTCGTCTGTCTTTGTTTACAGTTCCATCAGGTAATATGCAATAGAGGTTTCGGATTCAATGAATGGACTCTCCTCCTGTAAAGTCTCACTATCTCTTTGCTTTCCTGTCCAGTTTTTGTTCTGGTTCACTAGCTAATTCATTCACTCCCCTCTCCCGTAAAGTTCAAGTAATGTACTAGAGGTTCCGTAGAATGCTGCTTTAGAATGAAAGAATGGTCCGGGAATAGAGGGTAAGGTTTTCTCTTTCGGCTTTCCCTTCTGATCAGTTGACTCTCCTCTCTCTCCCTTCAAAGACTGTAAAGGGTAGGCTCAATCAGGTTCCGGTTCAGTAGTAGCGAAGACTCAGATAGAGTTGGATAGGTTCAGGAGAGAATTGACTCGCCAGTAATGCTTTTTGAGAGGAGCGAGGGCAGCAATGAGACCGTAAAATAGCTTGACCTATTTCCTTCCCTTGTGTTTGACTGAAATGACCAACAAAATAGGGAGAGGACAATCAGTTTACAGTTAGGTTCCGGCTCAGGAGAAAGAATATGCTTTACCCAATTCCATCAGGGGAAGTAGTTAAGGTCATATCGGTTCAGTCGCTTGCTTCTCTTTCATTCTCTTTGTCTTTGACTTACCCCATCCGATTCAAGTTCCGGTCTGACTATCTCCTTTCTTTTCTTTCCCCTCTTTCACTGTCAACTCTCATTCCATTCATGCTCTGTCTCCTTTCTTTCTTTCTTTTACTGTCAAATAGGAAAAGGTTTAGTTTAAGGTTGAGTCTTTCCTTCCGAAAAAGAAGAAGAATCAATAGGGTCGGTCAGGATTTCATTCATTTCCTCTTCCCTCAAAGACTGTAAACTCTGTCTCATTCTTGTTTCTTTCTTTCCTTTCGTCTTTGTTTACTGTGAAAGACTAACTCACAATCACATCAGGTAATATCGGTTCTGGTTTGACTATCTCTCTCTTTTCTTTTTCTCGGTAAATAGGTAGGTATTTGTTTGGTTTGTTTCTTTCTCCTTCCCCTCGGTTTGTCAGCTTCTCCCCTCTCCTTGCCCCATTGATTGATTGAGGGCCAGGGACAAAGGTTAGTTGGCACCTCGCCGTTAGCGTTCCGATGCACTTACTAACTAGCAAAGACGGCAGTCTTGAAAAAGTGCCTCAAAATGTCTACCCTCGATAGTTGACTCTCACTTCAACTAAATAGTCAGGCCCAGTTCGAGATTGAATCATTCATTTCCTATGATTGAAAAGAAAAGAAGGAAGCAGACCAAAGCCCTCGCATAGTGAAAGTGGCTCAAATCCTTTTGGTCTAAAAGTAGCCAGTCGATAGGATTCCATTCCGAATCAGGGTTGCGGGCAGGTAGGAACAGGATCCATTTGAATAGCCGCCGGACGTGCTGTTATGGAATCCGAAGATCATCTGCTCAGGACCGCCTTCTTTGACTAGCTGGAATCTTTCTTTGAGCTAGCCAATATTTAGGCAAATAAGTTTTAGCCAAGCTTTGCGAAAAAGGACAGGCCGATAGCCAAGTCATATGTACTGATTGCACCCATAGCTTGGTGTAGTTTTGATTTTCTTCATTCAATTACATGCTCTCCCTCCTGGAAGGAACTCCTCTCGTGCCTATCGGTGTCTCGTCCCTTCGCTTCACTCATCTATTGAGGTAACAACAAGAGTGAAAGACCTACCCCACCCTTCCCTTTACGTACGTACGTGAATTAGGCCCTTTCTCGGGGTCAGGCAAGATTCCCGATTGAGCAAGAAAAACCTAACCCTCCTATCTATTACCAATCGGAACTCTTTATTGCCCTAGACCAAAAGACCTTGGCTATTCAAAATTTGAGGAATACCCCTGACTTAGGAAAAGAGTGAAATTGCTATAACTAACTCTGTGCTCCCCTCGCTAGAAAGACTTTCTGACTTAGCTGAGTTCTCCTACCCCCTCTGAGGAGTCCATTCCTTTTGGAACTCGATTTCTACCTTTCTCTTTCCAACCTTTATCTTTATCTAAAGCCTCTATACCTTTTTCTTTCTTCTTCCGCACCCTGTTCAAATCATCAATTCCATCAGTTCCTGGTTCGTTGGTACCAATTCAATCTTTGGTCACATCGGTTGTAGAAGAAATTACCTTATGATCCGGAATCCATATACCTTCAAAATGCATTCAAATAGAGGAATGCTTGTAGAATGAAGCTTAGCAAGATTTTGCATATGACCACACTAGGCTTAAGAACGGTGATGATAGTTCAGTTGTCGAAGAAAAGGAATGGCCCGATGAACTTTGATTCGCACTTTATGTCGCTAACCCATGCTGGACAGAGCTAACAGGTGCCGGTAAAGGTGTCTCCACATTTCGACCGATAGGGAAAGGAAAGAAAAGAGCTACTGAATGAAAGAAGGGAGCGAAGCAGCTTTACCCAGGTGAAGGAGCGAAGCCATGAGACCAGACCGATAGCGAGTGAAGGAGAAGGAATAAGTACGAGGTGAATGAGCTGATCTTTCTTCATTTTCTTCGGTTACAGTGAAAGAAGAAATAGGAAATAGGTCTAGTATAGGTTAGGTAATAAAGTATAAGGGGAAGGAGCTTTACCCCTTTTTGACTATCCTCTCATGTTTTTGTTACGGTTCAGGATTGAATGAATTGAAAGAATATGCTTTACCTCCATCAATAAGGGAAGGGAATATCGGTGAAAGGGAAGGCAGGTTCAGTAGCGAAGGGAAGTCTCTAGAGTTCAATCAGTAGGATCAGTCTAATCAGTCTAACAGTGAACGAGAATTCTTGTTGAGTTGAGGATTGACTTATTCATTACCTCGGCCCATTTGACCGGGATTTTAATAAAAAAAAATAAGGGAGAGATAGAGTTTGATCCCTAAAAATAGGGGGGAGGATAGGATCATTCCTGTTTTTTGAGTGTTTACAGGAAAGTTACCGAGGGAAAGAAGGGTAAAGAGAGACTTTTATCCCTAAAAATAGGGGATAGATAGGAGAATTCTTGTTTTTTTCGTGTTTACAGTCGAGTTACCGAGGGAAATCAGGGTAAAGCATCTATTTTATCCCCAAAAATACGGGAAAGATAGAATTTCTTTTCTTTCAGCTGCAGCTATTAAGGGAAAAAGATCTTTTACTGTTTTACCCCTATGCTAGATAGAAAATAATTTATTGAAGCTCCCGCTATTAAGGGAAAACCCCTTTTACTGTTTTACCCCTATGCTGGATAGAATTTCTTTTCTTGAAGCTGAAGCTGTTAGGGAAAAACCCCTTTTACTGTTTTACAGTTATATGTGGATAGAATTAATTAATTTATGGTCTTTACAGGATCATTCATCATAAAGGTGCTCAGCCACTTTACAGTTCAATCTGGTTCATCAGTAATAGTCCTGTTTTGTTCTGTCTAATTCTTCTTTCGTTTCGTCTTTCCTTCATCTTTCATTTTCTTCTTCAATCAAACACAGTAAAGGTTCTTCATTCATTTACTAAAGGGTCAGGTTCAGGTTCCGGAGTTCACTCTCAGTCATCTTTCTTTCCTCTCCCTTTATTCTTAAACTGTAAAAAAGGATCGTTAATCTTTCTGTTTCTTCTTTCCTTCCTGTAAACTATTATAATTAATCTTTCATTTTCTTCTTCAATCAATTAGACTATTCAATACTGACATCTTATTCTTTTTTATTCTTTGACTGCTTCAGCTCCCAAAATGCATAGAGACTTTCGAGGGCCGGGTTGGTTGATCCGGAAAGGCATGGGACTTTTTTGGCATCTCAATGTTTCCGATCATGAAAGATCGATCCCGAGAAAAGGCCAGGAAAAGCTCGCTATATTGAAGGTCCATTTCTGGTAGTTCGTGCACCCATTTCAGGTATTTCTTGCACTAAGGCTGTCTCACAATCAGCATGTGGTGCTGGTGCTGTCACCGCAAGGCGAGAAGAAGGCCGAAGAAGGAGGCGGGCTGGTCACCCTGAAAGGACATGTAAGGAAGGTCGGAACGATCGGTGCATTTACCAAGGTCTTTAGATCCGTTTTGACTCCCAACCCAAACAAGGTGGTTTGACTCCCAAGGTGGATGGAGAAGGAAAGGCTGTAGAGGCGGCTTTTGACCGATTTATCCAATGATCTATTTTTCTTTATTAAGTAAGCTTCTTTTGAAGTTGCCTTATATGCTTGCTATGTGTAATTGACTCGATGTCGATGTTTAGTCAAAGGTTAGGTCTTTTTAATCACTTCACTCCTCCTCCGAAGTAAGATAGAGATCTTAAGTTCACCGTCAGTCGCTGTAGTTTGCTCTTCCTTATCTGAGATGCATGCTGTTTGGAGGAAGTCAACTTTCTTAATTAGGTAGGTTGTCCGTCCCAAGTGAGTTCTTCGACAGTAGAACTAGAAAGAAAACCGCCTTGATGATGAGTTTTCACCTTATTAGAATTATAGGATAAACCTTATGAGCCTGACACCTATCTTCCATCAAGCACGAAAGCAAGTCAGTCAAACAAAGCCCCACCCTGGACAGGGGAAAGCAAGGAACTGATAGTCTAAAGGGTGAGTCTATATACGAGACGCTATTTCTTCATGAGATGAGGTCTAACATTCGATTGATATATGAGAAGGCATAGCAGCTTTTATGCCACTAGACCAGAAGGAAAGAAAAAAGGCTCACAGAGGCAGAGTTTCCAGGTTAACATAGACTACCTTCCCGCATTTCAGGGTCAAGAAGAAGAGAAGAGCACAAAGCAAAAGCAACTGAAGCAGGTTATACTGACATGGTTTCAACTACGAAATCAATTAAATTTTGACTCGGGGCATCAAGTCGTCTTTCTTATTTCTATGGTTAGAGATTTTCCGTATCAAAATCAAAGTAAGATCTCAATGGTCGCGACTTTCGACCTCTCGTTTATTGATGGATCGGGTAGCCCAGAGATGCTAGCTGCTAGGAAGAAGATCAAAGTTGACTTACTTGATGAAGAAGTTCAGAGAATAATGAAATACTGCACACTTATTCGTTTAGTAGATTCCCCACTTTCCTTATCTTAACCGGAGATAGATCGAAGAGTAGAATACGAACTATTAGGGTATATGACTGAGCTTCACTTCTTTAGTAGACTCCTCTCTCGCTGCTACTGAGCTAGATGCTGAGCTACCTCATTCTCTTCCTGTTGAGGAAAATCATCTCTTAGTTGTCCATCAGTTTCGTTTGAAACCCCTAGCTTCTTGACTTCTGCTTCTTCTGGTGATTTCCTAGTTTTGGTTGATTCTCTGGTATCTGGTCTTTCTTCTCTTTTCCACTTAGCTTAGGTAGGGGGAAAATCAAGAAGAAGGTAGGACGCCAACCTTGCATTCAGTAATGCTAAGAGTGGGAATTTGTCCTTCTAGCAATGTGCCCCTTCTTGTTTTACTTCCTTTGTCAACACACCTATCCAATAGGGTAGGGAAGGAATGAACCTTTGGGCGAGTTCTCCTACAAGACTGTGATGAAAGAGGTTTTCGTCGAGGGAAAGGACTGCTTAGTTGAGTATCTCAGCACCTCCGCTTGAAGAAGATTCCCTTGCAACTGAATCCACTAAGACATCTTACAAAAACTTTCATCTCAAACTATGACAAGACCTCACTCCTCTCCCTTTGGTCGAGCGGTTTTTTCACTCCTCTTGCTATGGTTCGAGCCGCTTTCGCTCGTTCGCCTCGTAAACTCGGTCTCACAATTCCATTGCCTACTCTAGCTACTACTTTATGCCCCTCCCCTCGCCTTAGCTTCTCTTCCTTCACGCGATTTCAATAGTTAAGAAAATCACTATGGGAGTTCTTCACTCAGAAGAATCAAACTCAGACTGAGCTTCATTGCCAATCCAGTGAGCATCTTCTTCGAACCTCGACTTTGAGTTCCTAGTCGCATCTTCGAACTCGGATTCGTTCCTTTTCTCAGATTCATTCCATTCCCCTTTCTCTTTTGCTTCTTCGGTTGATGAATGAGTTTCTGAACGAGCTCTTGTCCTCTAGGCATCACAAGATAGGATACTACTGTCTGTCCCCAATCAAGTGGTCTTGGACAACCTATCCAAGTGCGAAGACTGGTTTGATATAGACTCTAATGTGGTCCTCATTAATAGGCTTTTTTTACGGTAACGGTACCTTGAGAAGTTCCTTTGACGATCTGAAGGTTCTTAAGCCAAGTTGATAGACTATCTCAGTAAGCATAATTAGACCGCAGAGTACACTTCTGAGGAGCTCAAGGCATAACTATGTTTGGACTGGATCGCCCTCTATTTTCAATGGCCAATCAAAGACAGCTTTTCCTCTATGGTAGGCCTAGCACGCAGAAGACGCTTCTTGTGAGCTTTCAATCTGACCCTTATTCATTTATTCTTTCAAAACCCACCCTTTCTTTCTTTGCCTTGACTCCCACATCAAATGCTGCTTGCGTGCTTACCCCCAAAGCCTTATAACTGCAGGCTTTACTACTGGCAAGTCCCAAGCAATTACTAAACTCCAAGCTACTCATGCCAAGCTGCTAACCAAACCAAGCTACTCAAATAGAACAAGGAGCTGTATAAGAGAGGTATTTGAAAGCTCCCATCCAGGCTATATAACTCAGAAATCGGGATCGGGAAGAAGAGCATGCAGCCATGATACTAGTTTCCCATTGTCCTGAAGTAGAATGGCTTGAGTTCCCACCTAAAGCGAGCTTGTCTGCGCATTTCATTCTTCTATCTTTCTTTCAGTTGCTGTAACGGATTAAGCGTTAGAACAGGAGTTAGAACGCCCGAATGTCTCCTCTCATTGAGTAGCTGATACTACTGATTCAGTTGTTAAGGCAAATAGCCCATACAATCTATCCTGTTGGTCAATCCCACCTTGCGACCTTCATCCCCCTTCGAATGACCAAAGTCAACTCCCCTAATGTCTCGTCAGCAGCATATCTATCTGACGCTGATTGATAGTGAAGGGCGGGCGGTAAGAAGCCCTATTCAAGCTCATTCTAGCGAACGATCCTTGCCTACTTCATTTTCAACTACCTTACCTTAGCTCTCGGGAAGGGGGATTGATTGGTTGGTTGTGCCTAAATAAGGCAAAACCTTCTAAAAGTCCCAGCATGAGGTATAATCTGAGCATGAATAAATGTGAACTAGTCAGAGTTCATGGATGGAAAGTGAGAAGCCATTCCTTGTATGGATTTGCATTCTAAGGGTCCGCACGGGGCCAGAAGAGAGGGTGAATCCCCAACTCGTTGTAAGGCTTAGTGGATCCGACTATGTAGGGGAAGTCTTACAAGATAGCCTAGAGCGATCAGGATGTATAGGGGACTCGTTAGGGAAAGAGCATCTTCGAAGCAGCATCAAATTCCATTGATTATGGATCACCTTCTTACTTAAACTGAAAGCTCTCAAGGGGAAAGAGTGCCCTCCCGGCTAAGGAGGAATGAACTCAAAGCCCCACTACGAATGTCCACGGGATAAAAAGGGGAACGCAAGACGGAGTCCCTCCAACGCCAGAGCAAAGGAATCGATTTCATCCCTCTCTACTAAAGCCAAGTCTGACTTCCGTCCCGTACGTGACTTGCTGACTTTTGTCCTACTCGAGCTTCTCGCAATCGAAATAGGATAGGGTGTCAAAGGAGCAGGCAATTGCGGAGCCTTCTCTTGTTAGAAAGAAGAATCGACATAAGGAAAGCGTAGCCGTCAGTGCTGCTGGTACTCGTAAGTCAGCTGGCTACTAGGCAACTACCCCTTCGGTTACCCTCGCCCTATGGTTACCCATTACTGCTCCTTTGGAGCCTCCCTCTACTAGTGGTCAGGAAGATGAAACGAAGGCACGGAGACTACTCCATTAATAAAAAATCAATGAATAGGCATCGCAGGCTTTAGATCGTCTCACTTGGAGGATTTGAAAGACTTACCCTGGTTACCTTTGAGTATGCCTGAGATTCAGACCATAATACCCTTTCCTATTCTCGTTGACTCGGAAGCTGACTGTGAAGCGGACTTAGAGGCTAATAGCAGACTTGCTTCCTTTACTAAGAAGGAGGGGATCTTTTAGCTGGACATCATCTCATCTAGTGGTGGAGCGAGGGGAGCTTTCAAAGTAGCCATTGTTTAAGGGGGTAGGAGAGCGTAGAAAACGTCCTAGAAGCAGAGGGAAAGGAGAGCGGACAAGGCCTTTTTATGATGAAGGCGGGTCTTTGTCTTTCGATTAGCGTTGAGGTTAGGCCCCTAGCTTCTAAAGTGGGAGCTAAGCAATTGGCTAAATCATCATCTCCTTTCGCTGGTATGATTCTGTCTAAAGGAAAGGTTTTTCTACAAAACCAAGAAGGAAAGGATTTCATTCGGTTAGACCACCGGGGAAGGATCAATTCATTCATATCAGCTAATCCCAGCAGGGTCAGAAAACGCTTTCACTCCTTAAGCTAACTTTTCGTTACGCGGGGAGAGGTTTTCTTCTCGAAAAGAGCCTCAATCTTGTTTATTCTTCTCGTATGTTATGTTGAGAAAACACCTGTCTTTGTTCCAGTCCAAGGGAAGCCTCCGGGCAAAGGGTGAATGAGATCTTCTACTTCTCCCCGATTTGTTCAAAGAAAAGGAATGAGAATGGGAGCTGAGAAAGAAGGGAAAAAAGAGAGGGTCCGAAGGAGGTGCTCCTAGAGCTAGTCGATTCTGAAGTTTATCCTATTGTTTTTGGGAATCCCAACAAGTCGCAGAGGCAAAAAAGAGTGCCTTCTAAAGACAGTAGAGAAAGCTTTTACCTTATACAAAATGCGATGCCACAAGGCAAGAAAGTTGCAAGGAGGCTTTGCTTTCAATCCGACTCGAATAGCATTGCTTCCCTCATTCACATCTTTCATCTAGAAGGGTAACTAGCGCCTACTTCTTATCCGGATTAGGTTGGTTGGTGTTCATGCCCCACCAGGTCAGTCCCTCTTTCTATGTTCTAATTGAAAGTACAGCTTCTCACATATAACTGTCTAAAAGGCGAGGTAATTTATTATTGAAATGGAATGAATCAGAAAATCCACTACATGAGAATTCTAAAAGGTTAAGTAAGGAGTGGCATCTGACCACAACATGCCGCGAAGGGGGAGCAGTAAATCAAAAGGAGTTCCATCTGACCACCTGCCTTGTCTCTCCAAATACCAAGATCTGTCTGCCGTCAAAGTCCTAGTGATAGGCCAGTGGACTCAAGTCATTTGTAGTCCCGAAAGATGAAGGCCCCTATCGTCATGATCAAAGAAGTTTCTATACACGTTAATCTCCCGGAGTAGCATATCACCCCTTGTTAGCATTCCATTCCCTGCCTTGACTTGACATCGAGATATCCGCTACACCCAACAAGGAAATCAAACCTCACTGGCGTGTGCGCCACTAACTCTTCCTCTTTTGATAAATAGAGGGGTTTCCCTTTGAATGAGTAGATCTTCCCGACCCCGTGCGTACCTTTACTCAATGCTCCTGAAGTCCGAAAATGAGACTGAGTGGAAAGGGGGAAGTGAAGTTACAGAAATGGTAGTCATGGACTCGCAGTACTTCCTACTTTTGGTAATCCTTATTGTGATCTCTCACTCTGGGCTAAGATAGTCTTTTAAGTGCTAGCCAGGAGAACAAATAGCAATGAACCTTATCTACATATTCCCCTCCTACCAAGAATGACTAGAGCTCTCGAAAAGGGTACCGATAGGTGGATTGACGCATCTTAGTAGGCAGGGCGGTTTTTCCAGCAAGATAGGCCAGTGAGTTTCATTAAGGCAAAGGATGCAATAGCCTTAGGGGTGATGCTGGATCCTCCACAGGGTGACATCCGATCCAACCTAGTTGATATGCAAAGGCGATGGTCTGAAATTGAAGACAGAAAGATGAATACCAAATAGCGATCTTAACGCAAACAGTCGGTATAGATATCTGGAAGAGCATAATAACCTAAAGTCCGATACTTTAGTAAAGAAGGAAGAAAAGCCTACAGGCGGCCATACTTCGGCTAATGGGGGTGGCGCCATATTTGAGAGAGGAGAAGACGTCTTCAGCAGACTTGGAAGAGGACTGCGAGCAAGGGCTCACTAATCAACCATAAAGCCTAAACCTGACTGACTCCTAGTAGGCCAATCACTGCCTTTTTAATGTGAATGGGATTCTGTAAAAGAAAGTTAGGGCGTATTCTCTAGCAGCAGCAGATTCTGTTCCTACAAAAGGAAAGAAATCCAAAACAAAAGGAGTCGGGCCTTTCCGGTCTTTGATAAAGAATTAATGTTCAATCAGTTCCTTCCCTTGAGGAGTTGGCTGGACTACACTCTAACTTAATTAGCGGATTTGTCTCAAAGAGGCTTTCAAGGCCTTGGTCTGCGTCTCTAAGACCGGATTTTGTTCATTTAAGGAGCGGGGACGCGAGGGCCTTCCAAAGGAATTAGGTTCAGTTGCCTACATGGCTACTTCTAGCAGCTCCCAGAATCGGAATAGCCTGAACTGCCAACCAACCTTGACTCTTTTTTCTTTTGCCTTATAAGGTTCAATTTTCCAACCTCGTAGACAGAATGAGAGACCGTCTTCAGGGCTAGCCTGACTCTGGCTTTCGCTGGAAGACTGAAACTTCTCAAGTTAGTGACTACGGCCATACCTAAGTTTGTATCTTTTTAAAGATCCCTCTCATGTGATTGAAAAGATGGAATGTCTTAAGCCTCAATTTCTTTGGGAAGCGGGATAAGACGCATATGAGAAGTTGGAGTAGGAAAACTACTGAGTCAATGAACTTGGGGATACGGCCAAAATGGGTCAATTGGGCTTTTCCAAATCTTGTGGCGGCTTCTTTTCTTACTGCGACAGATTGTCTTTGGGTCAAGGCTAGCTATTGTAATCTTTTGGCGGGACGCATGATTGACTTCCCCTCCTACGCATGGAAAAGTGTTTTCAAAGCTATTCCAAGTATCACTGAGTCTCTTGCTCTATCGTCAATGGTCAGTCGATTAGCCTGGTGTTAGTGGTACTCTATTAATTTAATCAAGACCCCGGTTTAGCTGCCCTTCTATTTTTGTTCTCTTTGCCACAGTAGCAGATCTTATTCTCACCAATCTTCCTTTTAACAAATCACAATTGGGACAGCATAAAAGCTATTGATCTTCCCCTCTTTCAAATCATAAGAGCAGGTCTTTTCTCCATTCGATCAGCAATCAAGATTTAAAAGAAACCTTACCTTTTTTTGATCCTGACTTCTGACCCCATCCAAAAAAGATGGAAGTGGGTAAGGCAAACTCTGTCTATTCCCAAAATGGAGTCCTGTCTCTGGTCTGCGATCCTTGAAAGTCTTCCTAAAGCATATAATCTAAACTCGATAGAGATGAAGATGAATGTTCCTCAAGACCGTCCATTTTGCCAAATCTTCACTAAACGGGCATCATTCTGCCTAAACTTTACCACATTGGTTTGGCTTGGTTTCATTTAATTGGTCTCATTCTGAGTCCTGAGTCCATTCTCCAGTTTTCTCTTGTGTTTTTTTGAAAAAGGAACGAACATTAAACAC
>NC_141801.1:5964992-6019992 GCF_057944985.1 Cucurbita pepo subsp. pepo | reverse complement strand
CTCTAGGCTCCACAACGTTCACTCTTCCATCTTCAACTGGTCTATTCTGCACTCTCCCAGCAGCATAGCATTCGTCTGTCTGAACATTGGGATGGGACAGTAACGAGCAAAATGCCCCACTCCTCCACATTCATAACAGTTACCGCCTCCGCTGAGCCTTTTCTTATCTCCTTTGCAGGAAGGCAGGCCTCGCGCTCCAAATGGCGTCTGTTCTCCTTCTGTCCTGGCGCTCTCCCCCTTTATTTAATTAATCAGTTTGTAAAAAGGCGGACTCTTTGGCTGACTAGAAAGCAACCCCACCCTACCTAGGTTGTGGCAACTTTCTACTCCTCCTGAGCTGTCTTGTCGTATCTAAAATGGCTTCGAGCATCCTCACCACAGCTGCCTGCTCTCTCCTTCTTCGGCACTTCCTAGTCCACACCCTGATCTTCTCTGGATCTATCTGAATCACACCCTTGCTGATCCAATGGCCAAGAAATAGCACTTTCGTCTGAGCACCGTTTCACGTACAGCTTCTTTTCCTGCTACACCCGAAACAAAGTACTCAGGTTTCCAACCCTCCTGTGAGTGACTATAAAGGATTATGTCATCGAGGTTTTCCACTACAAATTGGTCAAGGTCAGAGTTTGAGTTATCCATTGTTGTAGGGAACAAGACCAGAGGACGATATTCATGGATCAGTTACTCTTTGTGTACGTTATGGAGTCTCCACTCTATGTTGAAAGCTCTTGAAAATAGCTTGAGCGTTGAAAGTCTTCAATTAGACGTTGTTAGCGTTAGATTCTTTTTTTTGACTTCTTTGCTTTGAAAGAGGAATGCATGGAATGAAGAAAAGAAGAGAGGAGGAAAGTGATTCACTGGTGGAGTTTGTCTCTTGAAAATGGTTTTCTTTCTTTCAGGTCTTTTTCTCGATTTTCTTTCATGGTATCCGAGCCAATAAGAGAATTAGGGTGCTGAAACAATAACTCAAAACCAGCTTGCTTAGAGAATCAAAGGGTTCTTGTCTGCATTCAATGGAAACTCTTTTGTGCCCTATACCCCAACAATTTCTTTGGTCGATCCTAACACTCATTATGTACACAATGAGGATCACAATCATTGATTTTGGGTACCAAGCTATCAACTCAATATATTGACAAAAAAGCCTTCCTTCGATGTAATGAATCGAATCCTATATATCCTTTGAATTACTCAACCATATCCTATGAATTTCATTTCGCACCGGAAACTATTCTAGGAGAAGTTCGAATCCGTTTCGTTCGGATATTGATCGGTCTTGGTTTGACATGGTTTACGCGTTACTGGTTCCCAGAAGAGTTAATATCTCCATTAGCAAAACCCTTTCTTACCCTGCCTTTGGACTCGTATTTAGTTTGTACACAATCAACGGAGGTCTTCCCTACATATCTTGCAATGTCTTCAATAGCATGCTCTTACTTCGTCTTTCCCTTAATAAGTCATCAAAATTGGTGCTTTTTGACCCCCAGTTGCTATGGAGAACAAAGGACGAAATACAATTGATTCCTCTATTTAAGTGGTTCTCGCTTCTCCTTATTCCTGTTCCTAACTCTTCCCCGGGTAGTTCCCAATGTTTGGCACTTTCCATACTCCGTGGGTGCAACATCAACAAATTCGCTCATTCACAAGTTACAACCTAAGATCTATGACCATATTATGTTAACTGTTCGTATTTCGTTCATTCTATCGGTATGCTCCCAGGTACCTGTAATTGTGATCTGTTTGCCAGAACTCAGGGGTCTTTCTGTGGAAACCTTCACGAACAATCGTCGTTTTTTTATGGTTTTTCCGCTTTTCACAACAGCTCTTTCCACACCTCCGGATATCTGGTGCCAAATCGTCGCCCGTTTCCTTATTTCTTTGATAATCGAGTTGGCTATCTTTGTGACATCGATTGTACAAGTTCGTGAAGAGGGCTGGACGAGTGGAATGAGGGAAAGCGGCTCGATCGACAAATAAAGAAGAGGGGAACCCCTAGAACCTGGCAAAGTCACTATCAATTCATTCCCAAGCAATTCTCAACACAAACGCGATTCATTCCCCTAAAGATTCTAACACACAGAGGACTCCTTACCTTAGGAGCGGGATAAGTGAGACAGCCCCGCTCTGGTGAAGAACTCAAGCAAAGCAGGAGCTTGGGCATTGTTATATTCCATCAAGAGAAAGGAGGCAGACTGGTAAGAAGGCCGGGGGAGCGAACCGAAAAGCTCAGCTTTGCGGAACGGACCAATCTTCCATACCCTTACTCTCGATAAAAAAAGCCTGCGGGAAGCGCGAAGAGCTAAGCCACTAATGTCGTGGCGAAGGTTATACCTCAGAAAGTCAGCGAAGCTAAGGTTTCGTATGTCTTTTTATATCCTTTCGATCGAGCGACAACTGATAAGGAAGGTCGGCCGGCATTCCCCTTTTCAATCAGTCAGCGATAGGGAGGAGAGAGAGAAGGTTGCAGAAGTTCTTCTAGATCTCATGGAATAAGGTAGAATTTTGAACTCAACTTTACTACTTGAACATACATAGAAAACAAAGAATTACGGAGATGAAATCCTGATTACATTACTGCAGGCCAAAATGGGATTTAGAAGAGAAAGAGAAAAGAAGCATTGAGATAATATACATACTTGCATCCTTCATCTACTGATACTAAAAAAGGGGGCTGATCACCTTCAAAGATTTTGAGGCAGAATTGGCATACAGAATTCTTAAGGATTGAGCTGGCAAAAGAGATTCTCCTCCTTTTTGGGGCTGGAAGATAATCTTTCTCTTAGTTGTCCATAGCCAAAAAAATAGAAAAAACACTACAAGTATTATTCAGCCAAATGCTCTTGGATGGGCAGTTGAATAGGGAGAGAAAGAAAGAAGACTTTATTCTCCTTATTCATGTAGTCTATCACTTTGAGATCATGAGAACCTTGTGAATTGATAGAAATTATGGCATGCATCTCTGAGGAGAGTGGCACGGCCAAACATCATCCCAGAAGCGAATCAGCTTACCATTGCGCAACCAAAGTCTAGCCCAAGTTCTGCCGGAAAGTCTCTCTGTACCAAATAAGACCGTTATGCAGGATATTTTAGAGGGGGGTTGTGATCCTTGCCATTGGAGAGGTACTTTGCAGCCAAATATGAACACCATGGCTTTGAATTCAAATTCATTCAAAGATATCGAGATCAATCTTGTGGCAATTTCCTCTTATCATCACATAAAGATGAACTTTAAAGGAGTAGGGAAGTCGTCCCCTCTAGAAATTCAGATTATGGTGGGGTCATCAGAGATGGCTAGGTGCTGTCATGTGGAATTGAAGAGGTCTCCTCTAGGGATCAAAGATGCAACCTTTGCAGAAGCAGAAGCATCAACTCTCCTGCATGGCCTTTTGTACCAACTATTTATTCTTTTCAAGCTAACTTCGGTGTTAGGCTGCAGTCTTGTAGTCAGTGGATGGGAGGTCTTCCATTCCATCAGAGATTTCCATTGAACCTCTTTCTCCCACTTATCATCTCTCTGTGGCACTTGTTCCCTCTTCAACTCAGCGCCTTTATATATAGGCATTTATATTGAGAATGCTTAAGGTCCCTTTGTTTTTATTTTGAAATCCCCGAGCTCTCACAAATCGAATTTCAGTACCACGGGAAAAAGCTAGCTGGATAAACAAGACAGGGATTGCCCGCTCGGCAATGCTACCTTGGGGAGGATTAAATTAATAGAAGAATGGATTCAAACAAAAGCTTTTTCGATATATTCACACTATGGAAGAGTTGGTGAACATTGTTCTCACTCATAGCTCTAAGATGACTAGCATGAATGAGCCAGCTTCAACACCACCGTTACTCTTAATCATAGACAGACTTGCACTGACCTCAACATCAAAGGATGAACCAGGTCTGTCTCATTAGCTTAACTCACTCCTAACCTCCCGTCACACTGCAAAGAACACATAATGAAAACTACCTGGTAAGGTCTTTACAAGGGAACGAGAAAGGAGTTTGATAAAAAAGAGTTTGGGAATGTCCCGCTTAGTTAACTAACATCGAGTTTGGAGTTGGGGCAGCATGGATACAAGACGAGGGAAGTTTGGAATCATTGTGGTTTTCTGTCTTCATCTTACCCAAAGTAATAGGAGAATAAATAACCAAGACCTTTCAGCGATTGGACGCGCCCCCCTAAGCTAGACGCTTCACCTACCTGACCTCAGAGAGAATAGAATGAGTTGCCCTAGCCCTAGTCTGACTAAGAGTTTGAATTGCTCTATCTTCAAAAGGAAAGCGGACCCGCGCCAGTCTTCGATCTTGCATATATATCTACTATCTCTATTATCTATAAACCTGGTCAAATGACGCCTGCATCACCACTACGTAAACAAAATTTCATTAGTCCTTTTTCTGTGAAACAAAGCCAAGCCTTTCCCGCCCGCCTTCCATCCCGCCTTTCCCTGCTCCGTTTTTTATTAGCCCAGTAATGAACCACCCTGGTTGGAGCCATGGTCTACCCAGCAGTGCTTCATATCCTCCTTGCTCTTTGTCTAAGATTAGACTAAAGCTTTAGATTATAGGGATCCTTTTTCTTTAGTTTTTTTCTTTTGGCTAAGAAGCCCGTAGGTTGTGCGCTAGCCATAGGTAGCTTGAACTGTGATGGCCACAATGCTTAGCTATTGCCGATCCCCAAGACGTCTTTGGTTGAATCTTCACACCTGATTGATCCATCGTCTGAACTTCCTACATTCACTATTTATTCCCGGAAATTGAATGAGGAAAAGAGGAATTGTAACCTACCGGTCTGCTGTAGTCAGCATCACGGTGTGCCTGACTGGCGAGTCTACCGTCTCCACGACTTTCCCTTTTGCGTGCTGCTCCTCAAGTCTTTGAGTGTCGATCTTCGCTTGGGCCGGCTCCGAGGCTCTACCCTGGCTTTTCATTGGTTCCTTCCAACCTGCTCTTTTTTCTCATATCGCGCGCACATCTTCAAGAGAGGGGCCGAGTACATAGACGAGGCAGTCCTGAGAAAGCCCATTCCCTCGTGGGAACTCACATCGATTGAAGAAAAAAGGTTCAATCTTGTTCAACCATAGCGTAGGCGAAACCTGGCAGCCCGCCCAAAGTTTGACCTTCTTCGGTCCTGGAAGGAAAACCCACTAAACTTTCCTTCCCCCAGCGGGTAACAACACAGGGAGGAAGACGATCAGGATCTCACGTGTGGCAGCTGTTGGAACTAACTCAGAATCCAAGAGGTTACGTAAAGAAAAAGGAAACTCACCACTCACTAGTGAAAGAGGAGAAAAGAAAAGACAATTTCAGGCCCCGGGGTCAGAATGCAGTAGGGTCTTCAAGCCCCACCCTAGATTCTCGAGATTCATCGGCCGTCTCACGAAGATCTTCGATCTGAACCTTCGCATCGACTTTCTCTTAGAGTCTCAACCCGCCTTCGCTATCGAAAGAATATAGCATAGCGATCGAATAGCTATCGCTACTTCCCGTAATATGAAAGCCGTATTCCCCGAAGGAAGGGGAAGGAAGGGGGCATGCTGCAAGAGTAGAGGTGAGTGGTAAGCCTAGGAGGAGTGCCCAAAGGGCATCGGCAGCTATGTGGTTACACGTCGCTAGATTGAGATAGGGGGACGGGGACTTCGACTGCCTTGTATCAGGTCAAGATAAGGGAAGGGGTGGTAGGCTTAGTAGGGCTCGAACCTACAATATAACCGTTATGAGCGGTACGTTTCAACCAATTAAACTATAAGCCCCTACGGATGGATCTCTACATGCAATTCGCTGACTTCGGGAAGAGCAGACGGAAAGAGGAGGCCTTTGCTTTATTTGCTTCTTCCTATGATGGAAAACTAAATGATTTGCTTGATAAAAATAGATATAGAATCTTAGATAGATATTATGAATTACAATAAGATCATTAAGCAAGCGGCCCTCTTGCGACTCAAACTGCCAGTACGCTTTCCGGCTTGGAACGAACGACTCAAACAAACGGGCGGGGGCTCTCCATTTTCTTGCAATGCCGGATGTTCGCCTTTAGTTAGAAGTAGAAGTAGATAGAGGGTGCCCTTTGCCCTACACTGAAGAAAAAGTATATAAGGGGGGGACTGACTTGTGAAAGTCAGGAGTGAGAAAGAGAAAGAAAAACTTGGTTACGGGAACCGAAGGTTAGGCCGATTTGAAGCTAGACCTAAAAAAGTTGATTCCTACCTCTTCTTGGCAATGTTGCCAATTCCAAAAAGACTCATCTAATAAAGACTCATCTAATAATGTACCCTTGTGCATAAAGTTGCCCAAGTACTCTTTCTTCCTTCGACTTATTTAGCCACTTACGAATCCGTTATATGAAGGAAGGAGAGCTTGCTTCGTGGCGGAGCATTTAGCAATGCCAGCAGCCTGGTGAGTGAGGGCTGGCTGTATGGGGATGGGTTAAGGCAGGGACCTCTGGGCTTGCTTCTCATGAGATTGGGTGAGGATTGAATATGCGAGACTGGAAAGAAGAGGAGGGAATCAGAGAGCGAGACTCGAAAGAAGAGGCAATCGGAAAGGGGCGAAGCTGTGAGACCGAGTGAAATCAAACACCTATTCCATTTACCGAGTCAAAGAGTGAACAGAGTGAAAGAAGGAGAAGATCAAGAGAAAGAGGGAATAAGAAGGAAGGAAGGAGTAGAGTATTGATCTTTTACAGTGAAAGAATAATCAAGGAATACAGGGGCAGGGGAACGGAAGGGAATAGTTCAATGGCCTAAAAAATAGGGAGAGGCGAAAAGATCAGTGAAAGAAAGAAGGTATAGTGAAGGAGAGAAGCAGAGGTGAAGGAAAGAGCTACTTTGACCTCCATAAGGCAAGCAAGGGAATATCGTCAAAGTATGAGGTGAAGGAGAATGAAAATAGCTTTACCGAGGGAAAGAGTGTTTGAGAAGTGAAAGAAGGAGAAGAGAAAGAGAAAGAATGAAGAGAGAGTTGAGGATTGACTGACAGTTAACGCTCATGAATCTGAAGGATTGACTTATTAATTACCTTTACTAGATTTGATCCCCTAAAATACGGGGGAGGATACAAAAACTTTTCTTTCAGTAGCTTTTGTTAGTGAAAAACCTCTTTTAATGTTTGACAGTTATATGGAGATAGAATTTCTTTTCTTTCAGCTCCAGCTATTAGTGAAAAACCTCTTACGAACTTTTACAGTTATATGGAGATACAAAAGATTTTCTTTCAGCTGCTGCTAAGGTGAGGGGCGGAGCTCTGAGACCCATAGGGCGAAGGGGTGAAGAAGCTCGACTGGAAAGGAGAGGGGCGGAGCCGTGAGATCGATAGGGAGAGGAGAAAGATCAGTTAAAGAATAAGAAGGAGGTAAGATCAACCGAGTTGTAGAGGTGAATGAGGAGTACTAGTTTTCGCTTTCATTCTCTTCTTCTTTTCTTCCTGTGAAGTTGCTTTACCCTTTTGACTCTCCTCTCCTGCGTCTCCATGGGGGCCCTTCATACAAGTTTGTTGCTAGGAGTCCCTGTCCCTGACGTAGAATCTCTCATCAATAGAAGTTTACTGACTGCCCTGGCTCTTCAATCGACGATCTACTGCTCCCTCTCTCTTAGTTGCGGATGCCCATGCTTTGCTTTGATTCTCAAGCCCTAGCCTGAATCCCCAGTAAGATCGGAGTCTGGAATTCCTCCTCGCTTCAGTCCTGTTTGAACCCGTTGCAGCAACGAAACCCCTGCTACTGCAAGGCTCTGCCCGCCCTTCCCTTCTCCTAGAATCCACTCTGGGTCGGCGGAGCTGCTACTGCTAGTCCAACTTCTTGAGTAGTCGAGATATTGAACAACGAACATTGATGGAATTCCTTGCCTCACCCTAAGATTAGAGGTAAGGTTGATTTGACTCGAATCCTGGACCTGATCTTGACTTTAATCCTACACCGGTTAATGATGGGGAGAAGTTTCTCTGTTTGTCATTTTGTCATCAATGCGGCCCAGTGCTCGTCCATGCCCAATCCCAATGGACAACCCTTCGATCCGACCCTAGCTCTATATATAATCCAGTCGTCTTCCCTAGTCCCATCAAGCCTCCTCTCCAGGGCATATCCCTCTTTCTCAACTCGAGTCTGAAGTTCAGCGGCTTTCATCATTGACGAACACCTGCGCTAATAAGACAAAGAAGTGGGTGGGGTTCTATGCCTTCCTTGAATGAATCAGTAACAACTAATTACTGTAATGAGGTAGAAAGAGACGGATAGGGTGGGAATGGCTGGCCTATCTATCAATCATTGGTGGACCTTCCCTTTACCCGGTCACGGAGCTCTCAACGGAGTTGTTTAGGTTCTGGAATTCCGAGGGGGTTTCGGTTCGAAGGTTAGAAAATGTATGTGGTGCGGGTTAATCTCTCTCGACCAGTTCAGGTGAAAGGGAAGGGTGATCGAGCCAGACGTCGATATCTCTTCTCTATGGCGGGAGGTTTCTTTCGTCTCGACGAGTGTGTTGTGGGAGAGAGGGAGTACCTATGCCTCTGAATCGATAGGATGAGCATTCTAAGCAGTCGTAGGCGAAGGAGACAAGGGCGAGGCACTGAAGATGTTCGAGACTCAACCTCCATCCATCATTAGTAATCTCAATCTGCTTTTCCTATTCACTAGTACACTGCGCGCTAAAACAAAAGGGAAGCCCCTTTCTTCTTATTAGGTTGATTGTAACCCTATCCAACCAAGGGTTCTCGCCCCTATTTCTAATTCTAAGGGTGCTTATGCACTCTACTTGTTACCACTAAACGACGAAGCCTTGAGCGGAAGGAGGGACTTGAACCCTCAACCTCAGCCTTGGCAAGGCTATGCTCTACCATTAAGCTATTTTCGCCAGCTACGGTAGTGGCGAAGCACTACTGAGCAATTCACGTATCAGAGAGGGACGACTTATGTTTTTCCGCCGGACCACACTTGTCTCCGATCGAGCTACGAGCACGAGTAGGTAGGCGGGGGGCGGCTGGGCTGCCTTTTCAATCAATCTCAGGCCGACCCCTAATTACTAGACCAACCTGGTGCGAGTTGTAAGGAGTCTTGGTCTCGAGTCGAGCTGGGGCCTCATTTCATTCTCGTAACAAGAGTGAGTGCACCGCAAGACCAGACACGTGACTCCCTCCCAGCGTCGGACTTTAAAGTTCAGTCATTTCCTAAGCTAAGAAAGCTAAATCCTCTTCTTCTACTGATACGATAATCCAAGCAGTAGCTCCATGAGTCCGCTCGTAACCAGTCGATTCCTGAGCCATTCGTTCTCCCCTCTCGGTTGGCGTTTGCCAGCCACTAGAGCAAGTAAGAGAACAATCAGTCAATAAACAAGAAGAACCCACCCATTATTACCTACCGGATTGTACACCTTTGTGTCTGGCTATTTATATGGATGTGCATAAAGAAGGGACGGGACATCTCTCTACTTTTTTTGGGGGGTGAATCGAGAGGTAATAGGTAGGCAGCAGCGGCACCTCACGAACTTCTGACTGAGGCAGTACCATCCTGCAGGCATTTTCGAGTGGATGCATACACACACGTCTTTTCTTTTGTTCATATTCTTGCGCAGTTAAGAGCCAAATTGTCCCCAAGGCCACCGCTTCTTTCTTTCTTGGATATGCTCAGTCCGGGTATAGATGCTATGACGTGAAATCCAAGAGATTCTCTGATTATCCTTTCATGTTCTCTTTAATGAGGTTGCCTCATATTTTCTTTAACCTAATTAATCAGCCCCGGGGGAGAATGGTGATGGAGATGTATTGCGGCCTTCTCCTGTTCATCAACTCTCACCTCATTCTTCTGCAGTTGATGTTACGGATCCACTCTTTAGGCTAGCAGCTTTGCTCAGCATCTTCTGCCGATTGTCAGCCTGTTCTGTTGACCTCAGAGGATTCCAGTCACCCGGCACAGCATCTTTCTTCTCGGCGGCGAAACCATTATGTTGCCCAGGGTAGGACTACTCTAGAAGATCAGCAGTCGGGACTAGTTGCTTCCCTTCCAGTCGTTTCCTCAGATTCTGGATCCCTCTCTCTGGTTCGTCGATCCTCTCGACCTTTCCCGTTGCAGTTAGTCTTTAGAAAGAGCTTTTCCCAAGAGAGCTTACCTCATCTCAGTTCAATCTTCTCATTCACCTGAATCATTTGCTTCAGCCTGAAATCATTCTTGCTGGAGAGATGCTATGCAGGAAGAAGGAAAAAAAGAAGACTGAGTCTTATTGCCGGAAACAAGCCATTGGCTGCAAGTAGATTTACAAGATCAAGCATAAAGCATATGGCTCGCGTCAGAGATACAAAGCTAGCTAAAGGATTCCTTCCCTTGAGTCGACCCCCTGAAAAGATAGAGGAAAGATTTGCCCGCTAAAACACCATCGTGGCATTCTTGCCTTGGCTGCAATCAAAATACCCTGATTTCAATCAACTTGACGTGAAGAATGCCTTTCAACAACATAGGGGAAGCGGGGATCCGCAAGAATCTCTTTCTATTCAGCCTCCTCTAACTACAAGCTGATCTTCTCCTAGGAATCCTATAACTAACTCTTAGGTATGCAAGCTCAAGAAAGCTATTTACGGATCTATATGCTTTGATTGGCTAAAGCAGGCACCAAGAGCTAAGAAGGGGGCCCTGCTTGAAGAAATTTAGCTTGTTTCTCACTGCTTGATTTTGGATAAAGGGTTCCGGCTATAGTGGAACCGTGGTAATTCTGAGATTTTCTTTGTCGACGTCATGGTCGTTGCCTCATCCTTCTTTTATACGTTACACATTCTAACCGGGAATGATTCTTCTCTTTGATTTGATTTCATCAAGGAGCTTGACAACCAATTTGTCTCTCTCTTTCATCCGCTGTATTACTTTCTGGCATGGAGGTATCTCGCTCTACCTCTGAACTTCGCCTAACCCAAACAAAGTATACTCAAAAAAGGAATTCTTATCTCGTCGAGACTACCCTGTGCTACGCCTATATCTCCCGGTGCCAAGCTGCCCCTACTCTTGGCAGGCTGCCCTGGCGACCGACACTCTACCTCGGGCTTTTGTTCTTGGTCGAAATCTCATTTCCTGGAGCGCTAAGAAGCAGCCCCTGCCTTACCTCTTCAACCAACATCTATAAAAAAGCCTTTCCCCTTTGATTGAATAATAAGAAAGTCAAGTCAAGCTTTTTAGTTGCTAGATCCCGTGCTTTACTAATAACAAAGTCAAGGCTCTGATCATCGAGAGTAGGTTCTTTTCAGATACAAAATAGAAAATATCAACGTCTTCTTTCTGACTTTCAGTTTTCCAACAGCAATTACACATTCCCTCGGCCTCTGATTACAGTCGAAGTGCCATTGCCCATATTCTGCCTTTCGGAAGAAAATCTGATGCGAGGACCCGATCCACCAACTATCTGGAAATGTTGGCAAACAGGGCCAACGTAGTGACCAAGACTCCCTTTGTTCTGATCATCATGGCTTTTTGTTTCCCTTTGCCCGACACTCAAAACTCAAGTGACCTTTCTTCTTGCAGGACCAACACTCTATCCATGTTTTTCAGGTCCTTCTCACTTTGTGCTTATTCTTTGTTTTGAAACATATTCTTTTGCGCAGCATTAGTCCTTTCAAACTGCTGTTCAAATCTCTTTTCAGCCAGAGCCTAAAGAAAATGGGAGGATCAATCATAGAAATAGAAGAAGGAGGAGTTTCACAGGAGAGAGTGGTCGTCAAAGACTCAAATGACTGAAGCGAACTTCCCGGTCACTGATCACTCTTTTGTATAGGGTTGACTCTCCGAGAAATTCTTTGAGAATCTTCTTCATCTTGTCTAAGTGTTGATACACGCTCGTCCCCTAAAGCATCTTGCTTGGAAAAACCCGTTGCCGAAGAATTTACCATTGTCACTGACTCATACATTCCCCTAAAGAGGTACAGGGGAGTCTCCCATCTTTTTCATGCGGACTCCTTGTCTCCCACTGAAACGAGTACCTTATCCTTGACCACCATTAGCACAGCTTCGAAGAACTTTTTGTTTCTTGTCTACAACTATCGATGCTGTTCATATGCTTTCTTTTGTTGTTTGGCTACAACAACATCATCACTCACTTGATTGGAGAAGCCATTAGCGCCAGATCTGCCTCTCTTTTCTCAAGAATGAAAAAAATGATCCTGTTCTTTGAGAAGCAACTGCATTCTCATCTTCCAAACATATACATTTAGAGGTTCCATTCCATTTTGCGATCCTTGACAATCGTATGCGTTAATGCAGTAATCATATCAGCAACTATAGATTCAGAAGATTGTATCGCTACCATATCCGCATAACCTGGACTCTCATACAAGATGATAACCATCTTTGTTAGACACACTCATACAAGGAAGAGACAACACACAGAGACAACAAGAAAAAACCAACTTCGGTTATCCTTCTTCAACTTGCTGTACACCTATATAGACATCAGAAAAAAAAACTAAACACAGGAGAAAAATAACTACTGATAACCTACACAACAACCGATAATAACCTACACTAACTACCCTTACTATTTATCCATAAATACTAAAACTGTAATACGAGATTAAATAAACTAACAAATCATCCCCTTAATCTTGTATTTCGATCTTCACATTCTTACATTCTTCAAACCAATTCTTTCAGTAAACGTCCTAACCATATTCCTTGACAATCAGCTAACATTGCCACAATATACTCCGCTTCACAGGATGAAAGCTGCCGCCATTATCTCCGCCTTCCTTCTTCTCTGTCTTCCTTTCAATGGGCAACTGCTTTTCATTGACAGTTTTAATTACCTGTTCTACTTGTCCGGCCAACGGCTTTTCCTCAACAGGTTTAATTACCTGTGCTACTTCAATTGCACTGCCGGAAACAATGGCCTCCTTCTCCTTCTCTACTTTCGTTTCTCCAGCGACCTGTTTTTCAATAGCACAGCCATTGTTTCCGTCCTCCTTCTCCTTCTTCTCGCCGTCACAGTCCTTCTCTTTTATCTCCTTTTCTTTTGCTACCTCCGTTGCCACATTCTGGACCTCCGCCACAACGCCATCGCTCTTCTCCTCGGATTCAAACTTCACAGCGCCAACGATTTTCTCGCCATCGCTCTTCTTCTCTTCTCGCTTCTCTGTTTTTTTCTCCGATTCAATCTTCACAGAGCCATCGATTTTCTCCTCATCGATCATCTTCTCTATTTTTTTCACAGACGCAGCCTTCACATCTCCACGTCCTTTTATCTCTACAAGTGATCCATCTCCGAACTTCACCATGTCGGTCACTGACTCGTTCAATTTCGAGAACCAACTTCGACAACTAGTCATGTGATTGCTGGCTCCCGTATCTAGGAACCAAATGTTGTCTACCTTCTCAATTTCTTCTGGGACAACCTTCTCTTCATAAAGAGCCATCTCCGTCAACTCTAGTGAACCGAGGGTTCAGACTTCACAAACTTGTGCTGTAAGTAAGGCTGGCTCATCCTCATCACTTTGCGTCTCAGCCAAGTGCGCCTGATCCTCCCATTTCTTTGATCTACAATCGGATGCATAATGGTCCTCCCTTTTCTTCGATCTACAGTCGGATGCATAATCGCCAATCTTTTGGCAATTATAACACTTCACCTTCTGACATTCTGAGGCATAGTGGCCTAGGCCTTGACAATTGTAGCATCTTACCTTGCTCTTGTCAGCCTTCTTCTCTTGATGAAACGAGTCGTTTCCACGACCATGGCCTCTCCCTCTCCAGCGACCACTGCGACTCGCCCTCGGCTATGGCCTCCATTGTCGCTACGTTTTTTTTCTTTCCATTCTCTTTGAGTCAATAAGACATGCTCAACATTCTCTTTGTTGCCACCGATCCATTCCTCTTATGCTTTAAGACGGCCGATGACTTCTTCCATGGTCATCACCTTTAAATCGGCAAATTGCTCTACTGCCGATGCGATATGAAGAAACTTAGGAGGTACTGAGCGAAGGAATTTTTTCACCAAGTATGCCTCTTCAAACTTGTCTCCAAAAGTACGTATTTTATTAACGACTTCTGTCAACCTTGCTGCATAATCATCAATAGTCTCGGACTCCTTCATATTCATAATTTCAAACTCAATCTTCAGAGTTTGGATCTTTGCCTCCTTTACACGTTCAGCACCGAGATGAATAGTTTTTAGTGTCTGCCATGCTTCCTTTGCTGTCTCTTTCTCTGCTAACAAAAACATCTCCTCAGGGATTGCTTGATAGATAGCTGCTAAGGCCATTTGATCCTTCCTTTCATCAAGACTATCCAGAGGCTCAGTTGACTCGATTGCATCCCACACCCCTTGAGCATCAAATACACCTTGTTCATAGCCGACGGTTTTTCGTACATATTCGACAGCGTCTTCAACAGACCCGACGTTGTCTTCTCCTTGATAATGTTGAACGCCACGTTTCTGGATAGCGTCAACTGGATCAGCCCCAAGGCTTATCGATCCTTGAGCTTCCACTGTTTCGTGGTCATGGTATCCGGCTTCACCCCCAACAGAGGTTCGTGAAGATCTTTCTGGTACAGATAATCTTCAATCTGCATCTTTCAGAAACCGAAATCGGATCCATCGAACTTCTCAATTCCAATCTTTGAACTTTCCATCTTCACAGATCGTGGTGAATTTCGCATGGCTCTGACTTCCGTCTGGCTATGATACCGCCTGGCTCTAATTTTCGCCTGGCTCTGACACTGCCTAGGCTCTGATACCAGTTGTTAGGATCGATACCAGTTGTTAGGATCACACAACAACGCACACGCTCGATCTAGATGAACACAAAGAAAAAGGATAGAGAAAAGTTGCAAGGAGAACTCTGGCTAAAAGGATTTTGTATTGATGACTTCAGGTATGTACAACAAGAGAGAGAGTACTTTTCTATTCTCTATACTCTCTCTCTTGTTGTACATACCTGAAGTCATCAATACAAAATCCTTTTAGCCAGAGTTCTCCTTGCAACTTTTCTCTATCATTTTTCTTTGTGTTCATCTAGATCGAGCGTGTGCGTTGTTGTGCGATCCTAACAAATGGTATCGATCCTAACATCTACTTCCTGTTCACTCTCATTCATAGTTCAATCAGTCTAATTCATCAATAGGTGAATATCGGTTTCTTCTTTCGTTTCGTCTCATTCTTGTTTCGTTTCTTCTTTGGTTCCGGTTCATCTTTCTTCTTCTTCTTCTTTTCTTTCACTCAGTCTCGCATAGAAGTTCTCTTCTTTCTTTTTCTATTGATTCTCAATTCCGATTCGCCTTCCTCTTCTTCTTTTCCTCTTGTGACTTCCGAATAATCAACTATACAAAAGTCCCTTCATTATCTGACTTTCTCTCTCCCTTGAAATGGCTTCCTCCCCTGCTATGAGTTCTCCTTTCGACTGGTTGACGCTTACAGCTGAACTACCACCTAGCGCACTAAGGCACCTCATAAGGCTGGATCAACTGAATCCGATAGTAGTTATTTGTCTCTGTCCACTAGAGTGGTGAATGAAAAGCGTATTCTCCTATTGCAAGAGTGCCTGCGGAGGCGCTTGCTTAGATGAGAGTGGAGTTCCTTCACCACCTCCAATTGCTTTCTTTCCTCTCAACCTCGAACAGCCCCACAGCCTCTCTCTCTCTCGTGGGCTAACCAATGCACCCCTACTAACAGCTATCTAATGCTAATAGATCATTTATGAGCCATATTCGCCTGAATTAAAGGCAATTGAGAGCCAAGCAAGCAACCCGTAAGGCCCACTCGACCAGTATGGATTCTGAAGAACTATAAAATCAAATGAGTAAGCAGTATACTTTCAGTCTAAAGTTTCAGATATCAATAGTAGTGAATATCTATATTTTCCAATATTCAATTGATCGTATGGAAGCCTACACGTAACCTATGCGAAGGAGCAAACAAGCCCCGTACTCTACTTGAATTTGACTAGGCATTGATTCCCATCTCGTTCAATCAATCGACCCTCCGAGGACTGTTGTTTCAAGAATCTGACCGACGCAACCCGAAACGTGAGCGGGGAAGCTGACTACACCGACGCCCTTTGACTTGAGTTTGATTGATGCAGTGCTCTATCAGCCGACTGCAAGCACATACCTATGGATCTATGTCACCAAAAACCCCCAGCAAGTATACCAACCAGCACAGATCTTCCCAAGCAACTTCCAACTGCGCCAACTAGACATGTATCGAAACCTGGCCTATCTCCTCGTTCGCCGCCCCGGAAAGCCTTCCCCACCAACTCTATCTTCACTTCTCGTTCTGATTATGAGTGAAACGGTTTGAAACCCATAACTAGGGATCCGCACTCCCACTCCACTTTGCCTTCGTCCAAAAGACCTCTCAAGGAAGAACTTGAATCCTGCCATTATCCACAACAGGTTTAGGGTCGAAGACACTTTACCTAGTTGGAGAGGAAAAGGGTATTGAGGAAGCTAAAATGAATGAGCATCCTAGGAAGCCCTATAGAAGGAAAGACGAATTTGATAAGCTAATGTGAGAAGCTAATGTCGTGCCCTTTACCTTGTAGCAGGAATTAGTTATCCGGGGAATGAGTCTTCGGCGGGAAAGGATGTCGATCCAATACAGGTAGAGGTCGCTAATTATCCCTTAGACTAGTTAGCCTGGATGTCCAATAGCAATAAAGCAAAGAGAGAGGGGAAAGCTGCCCGAAAGTGCCTATTTGGAAGGTGAAAGGGCCTAACAGTTTGCTACTGAGGCTCTCTTCTCTCCCCCCTTTGTTTGAGGTATCGACTTAGCCCGAGGTCAACAAAAGTGAAAAAGCTGGGTTTAACATGGAAAAAGCGTCATCCCGCTTCTTCTTCGCCTATGAATAGATTCTCTTTCTCCATAATCGATGGATGGAAGTATGCCACATAGGAAGGAGGCTCTGAAAGAGCTTTGCACCTGTGCGTGAAGGAATAGACACTCTGATGCTGAGGAAGAGACTGAAAGACACTTTTCCTTTGGAACGGATACGACTATTAATATCTTAATATTCTTCTAACTCGAAATAGAAGCAACAAGCTCGCCCTTTTGTTTTATTTGGCAACGAGAGCGCTACCTAAGCCCATCCTTTCTTCACTTGTGTGAAAAATCAAGAAGTTGGTTGAGTGAGGAAAGATAGGGAGAATCTTTCTTGTTGCGAAAAAGCAAGTATCGGGAGACAAATATCGAGATTGGGTTCGCGCTCTGTAACTAATAGAGAATTCCCTTCTCTGACGGATACTTGGCTTAGAGAGCAGCTAACGTCCTCGGCTGAAGCAAAGATAAGCTAAGTCTTGGCGCAACTCTGCCTGAATCACCCTAGTCTATTGGAAAGATCTGCCAGAACCCTCTTCTCCTTCAGACTCGACTACACGTAAAAGCTGTCTCGGCTGAAGTTAACTCTCTTTCATCAGTCTACGCATAGATGGATGATTTCTCTCTCACTTATCACAGCTTGTTGAGGCAACTTCTAAGTTGGCATACCTTGCATACATCGAAAGAAGGACCACTCCTATCTCTTTCTTCAGACTTTCAAGTGACATCCATCCCATTCCCGCTAGTGCTACTCTGCCTTCCTTCTTTCCCGACATATCTGCTTTCTTGTCGCATATGCGCTGCTACTAGTTAGAATAAGCAACTAATAAGGTAGACTATCGCATATCTACTTGAAGCTGGTGGTATACATGCGCATATCAGCTATAGAAGGAAGCGGAATAACTTAGTCAGAATCAATCCCCTTTTTAGGAAAGGAATGGCACTAGACTCAGATAGAGCAAAGCTCGCAATATGAGTGTTTGTTCTGCTTTCCCAAATGTATCAGTAGTGATCTCTACGGAGTTTTCCTGCACCCGAGCTAAGGGGTTGAATGTCGAAACCAACCATCCCCAGAGTGTGGTGAAAATCCAATATCGATCTGTCTTCTGCTTTATTAATACATTGATAGCCTGATTAGTATCGGATTCGAACCCCATAGAATGGTATGGGCTAGATGCTTTCCGATCGTCAGATACAATACACGATTTTCTCTATGCATTCATTGAATACTTAAATATCACTAAACCTTCTTTCTAAGTACGATAGAGGTGACGAATGGAGAAAGTTTGATCTCTTCCGATGACAAAAGTGAGAAATTGTTGGGCTTTTCGGGGTTCTCTTATTAGGCAAAGAGGTCGGATAGCGAAAATAGGGGGGAAAGACAAAGATCTCGCTTCAGTATGGCTAGGCAGCAGCAAGGAAGGTCTCTCTCGCATCTACACTTTCGAAGCTCGTGCATAAGAGCTTGAAGTGATTCCATTTCTTTGTTTCGAAGCACCACTTTGTTCTAAAGGAAGGTCCCAGTCTAATCTTATCCTTTCTTTTATTGGTTAATCCATTTTTCGGAAAAGGGCTATACTATAACTATAGGATGGGGTCCTCTAAGAAATAGAAAATTAGCATTGCCTCGCAGTCTTGTCCTTATTCTGACTTATATCTAATGGTTTTAATATAACACATGCGGAAGCAATTTGGATCTTAGATACTTTAAGAACATTAATTATAGTATATAACTAGCATGTTCATAAGTATTAAAACTTAATTAGTTTAGATACTAACCTTTTGTAGTTCAAACTCCTTTTTACTCACGAACCGGTTTCGAACCACCACTAGTGTCTTCTGCACTATCCTTCGGCCTTAGAACGGGATTGTGGAATCCGGTGAGTGACTAAACTTGGAAGGGATTTTGTATATGTGAAGAGATGTTTGTAAGAGGTTTTTCTCAAGGTTTTCCACCAAGAAGAAGAAGACCTTCCATGTACAATGATCATTCTATTTAAAGAGTGATGTTTGCATGTTCATGCAAATTTGAGATCACCAAATTTTGACACTTAAAATTCCACTCAAATGTTTGGGATTACGTGGCAAGCATGCATGTTTGAGTTAACCAAATTTTGACACTCAAAATTCCACTCAAACTTGTGGGGTTTATTTGGCAAACATGCAAGTTTGGTTAAACCAAATTTTGACACCTCAAAATTCCACTAACATGGATTTTTCCATTAAATGAAGTCAACATTTTGACTTTCTTCATTTCAATTCAACAATTAATTTGAATAATGAATTTCAAATTAAAGTAACATTAAATGATTAATTAAACTATTTAATTAATATTTAATATTAATTCAAATGTCAATCCCAATCAATTCCGACACATAATTGATTAAGATATTTAAATCTTATTTAAATATCTCCGATTCTCTCCTTTTGTTTAATTCGTAAATAAAACAAAAATGCAGTTAAATATATCGTATATATGTTGCGCATATTCCCTAATTTGAATTCGAACACTTCGAACTCACTCGTCACACTATTCTATGGTTTAGTCCGATATGAGCTAGCAGAGGGACCTAATGGACCTATAGATCATGGGCTCCAACGATCCAAGATTAACCGGCTAAACTCATTAACCTTGTTAACCAACATTCGTTAACTACTAGGACACTCCACTATAGCCTAGTAGTTGCACTCCTCTCACTATAGATATATTTCTGTCCATTTGATATAACCATGATTAGTAAGTCGATCCTTCACAGGTTGTTCGTAACTAGAGCTGGGTCAATTTACCGTTTTACCCCTAAAGTTACTTCTTGTTCCTTATGTCTCACTGATCCTCTAATGAACAATTGGTTTGTGGTCCAACCAGTAAACCGAATCCCTCTCAAGCCAATGAGAGGGTGGGGCCCCTTGTTCAAGACTTGGAAGTAGTGCTTAAGGGAATTACCTTTCTTCTATCCCTAAAAGTGGGTAGGAGTGAATTCCATCTTGAACCCCACGTCCCCAGCCATTCACCCAGTCTTACCCCTGAAATGGGAGGCCTATTGAGTCGGCGAACTAGAGCCACTCTCACCCATGCAAATCTAAGGATAATTCTGAATAAACAGGAGTTCATGGTTAGCTCAGGATTAAAATCGAGTTACCTAGGTTATCGAATGAAAAGAAAATCAGTCTCAACAGTAAACGACATTATAAAGTGAGAGTGGTTTTCTTCATGGTCCGATCTTATGCAATACTCATTGCATAGGACGCCCCCACTCACATGTCTCCACATGTACAATTTAGTGATCACATTGTTTATATCATATACAAAAGTGGGCCGCATCCATAGTGTCCCTAGAATAACTTAGCCTTATCCTTATACTATAGATCATTTTGACTATATACTTGAACTTGATCCACTCTTATGTCTCTACATATAGTTCAAGTAATTATACTATAGCCAGAGTGTTCTTAGTTTATTGGATTTAGATTAATGATCGTAAAGTTCACTTTATTCAATAACAATTTTTACTGAATAAATAACAATAATAACTTTATTGAAAATAGAATATGTTTTTGTTTACAAACTATGAGCTTTAGGACATAAAACCCAACAATATCACACCTTATCCACCCGTTAAATAAAAGGGGGCCGGGAGTGGAAATAGAGCTCCAACCCAACTACTAAACTACTATTGGTAGACTCAAATTCCTTCGATCAAGTTCAAGCGGCGGGATAGGCATTTTGCTTTCTTTTGATAATCGATTCTAAGGAAAGGTAAACTAGGACGCGTTAGAGATAGCAGGTTCTAGGGCAAAAAACGAATGTTGTTCCATCCCCTTTCATCTTTTGCTAGCTCGTTGTCAAGGTCAAGTTCTCTTCGCTTTCTGCTGCCCTTCCTGTTGAAGTGAAGTTCTAATTAGAAAGGCATATATTTCCATGTAAGTTGTATGCTATCCTGTTGGAGTGGCCTACCTCCAAGGTAGGGATATGCTGGAAATGGAACTACATAGGTTGTGGGAATTGGATCAATTTGAACTGATCCAAATCAAATCCTTACCTCACGTATTGGCTCTCCTTATTATATTCTTATACTTTGACAGTCTAATCCTCATTCTCAGCATCAAGGGGCTCTCGACTATAAGATAGTGGCTAGTAGTTGATTCTTCGGAGTTCACAGCCGAAGCTGCATCAAGCCCTAGCCTACCATCCGAACTTGTTGAATCAACATCGTAATCTCAGCAGTTGGAATTGAATCAATGTTTGGTCTATTCCCACTACTTGTTATTCCTTTCATTTTGCATTTTGACTTGTTGATAACCTTCGCTGCTTCCAAAAGCTTGGAGTGGATAAAAAGAAAAAAGAAAAGCCTGCCTTGCACCTCGTTCCTCCTGAAAGGTCAGTTCAAGCACACAGCCTGAACTACGACTTTAAGCTATCAATTCCATTCGATCTCTAGAACTGTCACCTACGAACAGCTTTATTCATTGACACTGATACAGTGAACTACTTTCAGCGGTACGATAATCAGGCTTCCGTCACCTCTGATTGCTAGGGCTAGTTCTGTGATCTTGTTTTCTCTCTATCGTATCTTGCCCCCGTTCCCCAGGCCTACTGCTAGTAGACGCCTTCCCCTCCGTTTGATAGTTCTGTTCTGTCTGCTGCCCCCGTTTGCGTAGTTGCTTGTTTCATCTTTCTTGAAAAAGATATGTGGTTGGTGTTCAGAATTACCTTTATAGCCCGCCGGAACGGAATCTAGAGACAATGCAGCAAGAGCGAGACCCGGAAAAAGAGCAAAACCTAGATAGGCATATTTTGTAGCCATGATCGTGATAAAGATCAAGCCTGCTGTGTACCCAGGCAAAGGACACTGAGGCTGACGCTTCTAGAATGCGGTTAAATCATAAATCAAGATCAAAGTCAAGAAATTGATGCAGAACTATTTCAGAACCCTCCTTGAACTCGTATCCATGGCAAATCCCTGATTCACTTCTCACTCCCAAGGAAAGCAGGGCATAGTGTGAGTGATATCTTTCTTTCGTTGAGGAGACTGTAGCCAGAACTGAAACCTACACTCTTTTCTTGTGTGTAATGAGTAACTACTATTTCTAATTCTAATTCATTCTTATCAGTTTTTAACACCTCGTCTTCTTAAAAAAGGTTAGGGCGGGGAACTGAGGAATCAAGCACCTTCGAACCGCAAGGGCTAAGACTAGTGATCTTCTTCGCATCGAGAAAGAAACTCATTGATAAAGGATCTCACCTTACTCTAAGAAGGTAGCTTGCTTACTTCTGATGTTGCAGAGGAAAGACTAGAAGTAGAAGGAGGGAGAGTTGGTCAAGTCTTAAGACAAGGCTCGAATAAGCTCTTACAGTTAGGAACGAAACAGACTAACTAAGAGTAGGAATACAGGGAAAAGAAGTCCCCTCCACTCTTCATCAGTGGTTGATCAAAATCAGTCATTCACAACCATGAAGGATTCCTCGAAAAGTTCAGGATTAGTAATCAATCCTTTTTAGAAAGAGAATGGATTCGGTCTTATACATAGGCAAGGAAGGTAATATCAAACAAAAGGCAAGAAGATGAGTTCTTCTTCTTTCTCTCAAGTCGAAACTCAAATACAGCTAGTTTGCGGAGAGTTGCCTTAGCTTAGGTTCCTTCCTTGGCTGCTTTGCTTCTCCTACTTGGCAGCTTTTCTCAATTTTGAGTCGTCTTCATTTTTTATTGGCTTTTACGGCTGTAATCCTTTTTCTAAAAAGTTCTATCAAAACTAATTCAATCTTCTATCGGGGAACCGTCTCTTCTCTGTATGCTGCTAGTTACGGTATGGGGAAGCCATCATATGATATGTAGGGGCTTCGCTTTCCTTTTGTGTTGCGAGTGTATGCGTCCACCACGGTCAGGGCTATCACAGCTATCTTATACCTAGTGTCGGTGCAGCTTTGTTTGGTCTTGATTCTGGAAAGAACCCTATGACTGACCTAGCTCAAATTTGATGTTGATTCTGGAAAAGCAGAATCCGCGGGATCCTTTTGTTCAGGAGAAATTTGATATCTTAGTTCGGAACTCACTGGATATGCTGATGAGGTTGTTTACAATGCTTCGAGAGAGGTCGGTACGGAAAGAATTGATTGAGTGATTCACCTAAGACTGAAAAGCCTTATGCAAGTATTTTCGTGTGCATGTCTGCTTTGGAAACAAACCCCCCCATTACCAACTATTTCTATTTTGCTCTTAATCGGGTTCTTCTATAAGAAGGTGTACATTTGGTCCTAACCAGATTGATTCAGTCTATGTCTAGAGAAAGAGACTCGTCTTATCCAAGAGTCTAGCTAACTCTAACCCAGTCCCAATCTCGAAGAGGTTTCTTTTTCCTTAACACAGGATCTCTTCCGCCCTTGAGTAGAATGAATCTTTCTTGAATCCAGGGATGAAAACATCTATTCCATATTACCGAGGGAAATCCGTCAAAGAAAGGTGAATGAGTCAGTAAAGAGGGAGAGGACAAAGATAAGAGAGACCGAAGGGAAAAAGGAGCTGTTATTAAAGAAGCTGTAGAAGAGCACCACCACAGTTCAGGTTTAGGTTTCACTCTTTGATAGAACGAACTAATCTGTAGCTAATGAATTGACTCTTTCTTGAACTGTAAAGAAAGGAGCTTTAATTGATTTACTCAACTGTAAAGGTAAAGTAGTAGGGTCAGGAGAATTATTCCTTCATTTGCTTCTCCCTTCATTTATTCAAACACTACTGGAGAATTCATCTTTAGTTGAGTCTTTCAAAGCTGCTAATTCATTTCTTCTTCATTCATTTAATCGACTGGAAAGTTAGGGTCATATCGGGGTGTAGATCAGGTAAAATAATAGATAGAAGCTATGGTTACGGAACGAAGCAAGCTGCTCGACCAATAGAAAGACATAGGGACGGCAGGACAGAAGCAGATAGTTGTAGAGGTTTAGTATTCAAGATCATTAATCTTGAGAGTGTTTACTGGTCAATCAGGGAATAAAACAAACAATGCTCAAGCTAGAAAGGCCAGGTAAGGTCAGTCATATATATCGGAAAAGGTTACGTACGGAGTGTTTAAAGAGACAAGTCATTGAGTTCATCAGTAATAGTCCTATTCCAACGAATGAATCTTGTCTTGCTTTCTATTCTATTACAGGATTGAATGAATAAGCTAAATAGGGAAAGTAGCTAATGAATTGACTCTATAGGAATATATCTGATTCTACGTCTTCTTCTTCCATTCTCTTCGTTTACCAGAGCAGCAAATCCTTCTTCAGGGTCAGGTAATACAATATCTATTGGTTCAGGTCAGGAAGTAGCTCAGTCAGGTCATATCGCGGGGAAGGAAGTAAAGAAAGAAGATAAGAGACCTACCTACAGAAAACAGAAAGAAGGGAACATAGGTGACGAGAAAGTAATATCAAAGAAGCTAAGGTGATTGAGCTAATCTTTCATTTTCTTCGTCGGTTACAGTCTTTGAAGGAAATCTTATTCTTTTTTCTTCTTTGCTGCTTTACTGAGTGCAAGAAGAATCGACCAGTTTACCCTGAATATGAGGGCAATGAAATTGTTCAACCGAGGTGTAGAGGTGAAGGGGAAGTAGTTAAGGCGAATGAATCTCCCTCTTTTCGTCGGGTTCCACAGCTCTTAAGTTTGATCTAATAAACACTAGGAATTTACTGTAAAGAAAGGGTCTTCAACAATTAGCTTTACCGAGGTCAAGAAGAAATAGGAAAAGGGGCGAAGCGGCTCGACCGATAGGGAGAGGAGTGAAATCATTCTTCGATAGTCTTTCCTTGGCAGGTTCAGGTTTAGGTTCCGTAGTTCAGGTAATATGGGTTCATGAGGAAATCAAATCTTTCATTCATTTACTTACTCTCCTGTAATAGAATATCTTCTTCTTCTAGCTGAGATAAGCCAAGCAAGGTCATAAAATAAGGGAAGGTGTAATAGGGGTTAAGTCGCTTCTCTTTCTCTTCTTCTTTCAAAGACTGTAACCTCGCCTCGGGCTCTTTTCTTTACTGTCCCTGGCGTGCGTTTCCAGTTGAGCATATGAAATCCTTCTTTCACTGAAGCATATTCCATTCTGTCCGTGATTTAACCTATATCTATTGTTCTTTCTCTTTGGCTCATTACATTAAAGGTGAAGGGAGGGTCAATTCATTAGCTAGCTACTTCTTTACCAAGTTCCATCAGGAGAAAGATAAAGGAGTGAAGGAGCGAAGTGAACATCCTTGAATTTGTTTACAGTAAAAGAAAGAGTGAAAGAAAGGAGAAGAGAAAGAGAAAGAAGGAATCTTTCGGATTTACTTACAGTTAAGTCGAATTGATTCTTCGATAGTCTTTCCTTAATAATGAATGAATTACCTTGACTCTCTTTTATCCCTAAAAATAGGGAGAGGATAGAATGAATTTCTTTCTGGTCTTTACAGTCTCATTCATCTTTCTTCTCCCTTCATTCTTGAACTGTAAACAAACTCTTCTTTCATTTCGTCTCCCTTCTTTCAAACACTTACAACTCGTTCACGTTCAATCTGGTCAGGTAATACTGTTTCTGGTTCCGGAGTTCAGTTCGTTCACTCTTATTCTTTTTTCTTCTTTGCTGCTTTACTGTTCAGGATCATGAATGTTGAGTCTTTCCTTACTGTTTCGAAGCTCAGCAGCGAGACAAGAAGAGTGAAATCAGGTTCATGAGTTTACAGTTAAAGAATCAGATAGGGACAAGAAGGAAAAGAAAAGGAGCCCGAAGCAACTCGAAGAGGCGCGAAGCTAAGAAGACTGTAAAGGGGACGAACTAGCTTTCACAAATGTAACGCTGTCTCAGGTCTCTATAGTATAGCATTTCTTGGCAGATTCACTATCAAGTCAGACAAAGATAGAACCTTCTTCAAGGCAAACAAGCCATTAGGGTGGTAGTAATTGAGGAGACACTTGATGGATATGGGAGAAAGAAGACTGACTGAGTACATGGAAGTGCTCAGGTTTCCGAACTGAGTCTGTACTAAGGCTAAGGAAAAGCAATATCTCACATCTCTCTCTTCTCTGAATCTGACTTACATACGAGACTAGGATGTTTGACCAGTAGAAGCTATCTGAACCTCTCATCACAGCACCATGCCATCCAATTCATTATGTAAAGCCTGACTCAAACAAGTAAGCAAGTAAACTAACATATTTCACCCCGTCCTTTTGAGTTGTAAGCAATGTCCCTTCGCTTGATAAGACTTCCTATGAGAGAACGAATTTCAAGCTAGGACAGATTAGAAAGATTATGATCCCATTCTAAAGGAATGTTTACGTAATGGACAGATTGAACTACTGGAAAACAGAAAGAGCTAATGGAAAGCAGTAATAGACCGCTGACTAGTCTAGACCCCTTTTGCAATTGAAGTGAATCCCTTAAGTTAAGTAAGTATAGGAGATTACTATTTTTGATGGTCCTACACCTGCAGCAAGCACATTCCCTGGCTATAATCAAATGGCACAAAAAGAGAGAGAAAGAAAGACAGGCTTCAGTCCCCACATCATGATCAGGGGTGACGGGTCTATTCCACCAGCTGAAATGAAAGGGAGGAAGACAGAAGGAATCGAAAGAATGGAAAGCTGCCAAGGCCTTATATAGATGGAATAGCCAATTATAGTCAATCTGATTTAAGTAAGGTGAATTGACTGGCTTACAAAAATGTCATCGGCTTCTGGGCACAGTTGAGGGTAAAGATTATTCTGATTACTAGGTCTGCTAAACTAGAATAGCAGATGATAGCCCGCCGATTGGACTAGATCGAAAGCCCAGAACATCCTTGATATCGTGAAGTGACCCTAGCGCTTAAAAGCACTGGAATACTTGACTGAGACCTTAGCCGCCAATGCTGATATAAAAAAATGCCCATTCCCCCGCTTTTTCAGACTGGTGAAGAGAATCTCTTAGACCGAGGGTTTTGAGATAGAGGTCCTTTAAGGTGAACTTATTCCTTACTAGTTAGCTTTTTCATACAGTCCTTCCAACTGGCTATTCTCGAGAAAGCTTGAAAGTGACGAATAGGCTGCACTTCCTTTTTCTTACAATAGGTAGAGTCTCTAAAAGCCTTATAGGAGCATGAGACTGAAGAAGTATGGCATTGGTGTGATTGACTCCGGCCCAAAGGTTAGCGAATCCTACTACTTCCATTCTTTTTTAGGGAAAGAAAGGGGGCTAGCTGTTCTTTTATCCGCTGCTGTCTCTGATCGACTGCATTAGCACTTGTTGAATTGGTCTTCGGCAATAACTTCGGAGTCATTCAAATAGAAGTAAGAAACTGATTAGGCAACTCAGCCCTTTAACATTCTCTTTCTCTCTTTTTCTAGCTTAGCCTACCAAGGAAATGGCTCCTTCTTCTTGATAGCACAGGTGAGAACACCCCTGCTCGCTTCACCGATCTCTATATAGATCGCCTCTAGATCCCCCATCCATTAGACTGATTTAGTCAAGTATGCCAATAGGCTCCGCGCTTACTTACTTGAAATCTGAAAGATATCCCCGAATGGTATTGATGGATAGATTCCCTTGGAGCAAAGGAGAGAGAATGCTAGCAACTTCGAAAGACCCTCTTAGGCGGCTATTGATATTGTTGGAAGAGTCGTTTTCCTGGAAATCTATATGCATCTACTAGTTTCTTGGCGCCATACCCTCTTAGCATTATTGACTTTTCAGTCTAAACTTTAGCATTTATACAGGCAGTAGGCTTACAAGTTATATTCCAATTATATGTCAAATTCACTATGGGATATATCTATTTATTTATCAATTACCTAGATCCAACAATCTTTCATTTACTTTAGGGAAGGCTATTCCATTGTATGACCGTTTAAGTGGTGGTATCATTCAAAAGAAAGAGATATATGAGATAATTGAACACCAAGTGAGGTTATAGGGTGATAGATATAAGTATGCTGCGATAACTGGGGTATTTATCAACATATTTGATGAATCAAGAGATGATTCCCTGATATCCTTAGTAGAGGAACAAAATAATCGAAAATAGGTAATCACATTTCTGTTATGGGTTCCGATATAATAAGTGGGGCTTATCTACCATCAGTCAAATCACTGATGTATAAAGTCGTATTCCATCTATCTCCTCATATTAACGCAATCAAAGGGAATAAGAAAAATCTCGTCCTTTCATTGTAGCCGATTTAGAGACTGTACTATAGTGTGAAAGTTCCTTATGGAGCTGGTTACTTAGTGGTTCAGCCTAGTGATGATCTTCCTTCTTTACCTTCCTATTCGATACAACCCTTTTTCAGCGAAAATCACATGACATTCTATCCGAACTTTGAAGACAGGAGTCAAAGATATTTGAATTTCTCTTCAATTTCGAGGAATGTGTGAAAAGAGTAAGCTTAGAACCGTAGATTTCCATAATTTAGCCTAGCCCGATTTGATGGAATTTGACTGATTAGGTATTATGCTGATCGTCTTAATAGGTATCAAATCAAACCCTTGGTGAGGAAGAATCTAATTTACGAGTTGAAAGTCTATATTGGCAATAATTGATTCTTTTCGAGATTCTTGTACATTGCCGCTCTCTTGCATCATTGGGAAAAACATTATGCCCGGAATTAGGCCTCAAAGGTTCTATCCCACATTCTGATTTGGTTGTGTCTGATCTTTAGAGTAAGAATGAGTCTTTGATAAACGATCTTCGACAAGATATCCTTCTCTTAGGTGGTGTGATCTTTCAGGCTCAAGAAATCCATTGGTATCAGTCTCATATTGATGTCGAGGATGTGATGACAGTGTCTGCGCTTTCCCTAAAAATTGTTCGTAAAAAAGATTTAGATGATAAGGCCTTTCATATCATCAATATCCCTACTAGAAACCAAGACACTTTTCTTAGGCGCGGCTATTATGGGGGTCATGTGGACACGATGTAAACTCTTTATATCCTTTGATTATTCAATCCTATCCGATGCCTTGTGGTGTACCTGAATGGCATACTCATTTGGAGGGCGTTGGTTTGGATAGCTTGTTTGGATTTATTGAGGCCTATGTTGTATGTCCCATATAGAACGGCCATTCTTGCCATATAAGGATAAAGAATTTGGTACTTGAATCTTTCGGGAAATGAATTGAATTGGAAGGAAATGAATTGAATTGGAGTATGAGTATGATATAGCGAAGAGCTTCAGTTCGCACGGGATTTAGGTTACAATAGAATTACTCTTAGGGGATATTTGTTTGAGAATCAGTCAAGTACTTTCGAAGGTCTCATCTGTTAGGATCGATACCAGTTGTTAGCTCTGATACCAATTGTTAGGATCGCACAACAACGCACACGCTCGATCTAGATGAACACAAAGAATGGGATAGTGAAAATTGCAAGGAGAACTCTGGCTAAAAGGATTTGTCTTTTTATTGATGACTTCAGGTATGTACTTTTCTATTCTCTGTACTCTCTCTTGTTGTACATACCTAAAGTCATCAATAAAAAGACAAATTCTTTTAGCCAGAGTTCTCCTTGCAATTTTCACTATCCCATTCTTTGTGTTCATCTAGATCGAGCGTGTGCGTTGTTGTGCGATCCTAACATCATCTACGACCTCTATGAAAGCAGACTAGAAGCTAAGAAAAGAAGTCATGAGTCTATGACATTTGTTTACAAGCTATTAATGAACTCGCTCTATGGTAGATTTGGTATGAATCCAGAAAGTACAGTAACCAAAATCTGCAATCTAAATCAATACGAGGATTTGATGAAGATGGAGAATTTGAAAGCTCAAGCCAGGAATAAGATTCTTTCACCAAGCCAAGTGGGATTCAAGTAAAGAAAAGGGGAAATCACATTCTTCAACCCAAAACTGCCTGCCCTAGATCAAATTACTCTTCTCGCTTCTTCTCCAAGCCAACCATCTGATCAAGCAGGAGTTGAATAACCAGTACAAAAAAGATGTTCTCATCCCCGGGAAGGTGAATATGCAGTGGGTCAAGAGTAGGTCGGTCAGTCTTCCGAAATCATGGAGGAAGAGAAGCGAAGACAGACTCAAAATAATAATGATCAGACTCAAAGCTCTCTCTTGAAAAACCAACTCTTGAATTAAGGAGAGGCGAGACTTGAACCACGGGCGGGCTTACCCATTTATTAGTAGTAGTAGATCATGCCTCTGTCTCCGTAGTTTTTGGTATTTCAGCCTGCCATTTCCCGTTTCTCTGTGATTGAAGGAACGAATGAATGGGATTTCTACCTCTCCAACTTGACTAGAATCAAGGAGGGTCGGCCGGCCTGTAGCCCGATAGCTATTCCTATGCCCCTTTCTAACTCTGACATAGCTCAGTTACGAATAAACATCCTATATTCAATGCTTGATTGATCTCTTATTACACTATAGAGTAGATGAACAAGAAAGTGATGGTGATGCAAATTCAATTACGTGGAATGAGATGAAGAAAGATCATGCTTTGAACAAGTTCTTACATAATGACCCTTTGATTCTACACACGGAGCACTTCTACTCAATTCCCCTTTGAGGAACAAGGACGAGAGCCCCGGAAAGGTGTAGACAAGAAGTCAGCCAAACTGTGAGAACTAAAAGAATGTGAGATCACTAAGTTCTTTGAAAGCATTCAGCTCTCAAATCATTCTGTAGGAGCATGGTGACAAGACAAGATGGCTTAGATTATTACAGGGATTACTTCCGAATTAGATAGAGAGAGCCATTGGGCTTGGGATAAGCGCGGACCCTACTTATTTGCTTTTGGAAAAGAATACCAGTAATGGGTGCTAGGGGGGTGGTCATCCCTTACACTCAGTTATACTATACTCGACGTGGCTACATACGGTAGAAAAAAGAGAGTTGCGGGACAAAGGAAACCTCCTTTCAGCAAACTCGAGTAAGAACAAAAAGAGATTTCTCAAGGGGGAAGAGAGTATAAGGAGTGTTTGAAGGTCATATCGGTTCAGGCAGAAGAGAAGAAGAAAATGAAAGAAGGTGAATGAGCTGATCTTTCTTTCATTTCGATAGTCTTGACTTCCGACAATGAATAGCTGAATAAATAGGTTAAGGAGTTAAGTCGAATCAATCTCTTCTCTTACAGTTCAATAGGAGTGAACTCTCATTAATAGGAGTAAGTAGCGAGACCGATAGGCAAAGGGGCGAACGATGCGAGACGAGAAGAGGGACAAGCAAGAAGGCGAAGCAGCGAGACTCGAAAAGGGAAGATTTCATTCATTTACTCGACTACTGTAAAGTGTTATATCGGTGAAGGAGCAGAGCAATGAGACCCAGAGGGAGAGGAGCAGAGCAATGAGACCAGAACCTCTTTGTACTAAGAGAAAGAGAGGATCACCTTTGACGATATTCCCTTGCCTTGGAGAACTCGGTCAAGCTATTTTCCTTCACTTTACAGGAGAGTAGGAAAGAAAAGAAAGAAAAGAGATAGTGAAACCGGAATCAGAACCTTCAATGCTTCACCGGAAGTCTCGACTCAAGAAGAATGAGACTGAGAGAAGTGATTGTGAACCTTTCACTCTAAAGCTATTATGTATGATCTGGATCCGGAGAGTCAATTCTAGACGGAACCTTCCCCTTCACCTCGTAAACTCGGTTTCACAATTCCATTGCCTGCCCCTCTACAACTTGATTTTCACAATTTCATTTCCTTCACCTCGTAAACTCGGTTTCACAATTTCATTTCCTGAACCTCCTCTTAAGGTTGAACAATTTCATTTCCTTCACCTCGTAAACTCGGTTTCACAATTTCATTTCCTGCCCTGCCCCGATATGACCTGAAGTTCGTGTGAGTTATTCTTTCACTATTTATTCTTGAACTCGTTTTTCTTTCTCTTCTCCTGGCCGATTCTTCTTTCCCTCGGTAAAGCTATTTGAATGAGACTGATTGAACTCGGTAATGTTAAAGGAAGTCAAGACGAAACTCCAGATGAATGAGACAGAACAGAACTACTTTACCTATTTATTACCGAGAATAAAGAAAAGAGATAGTCTAGTCAAGGGAGATGAAAGATAAATGATCGTTCTTTACTGTTAAAGAAGAAATGAAGGAGTTAGCAGCTTGAGAGGAGAGTCAAGACTCCTTATGTTATGACTGAGACTGAATCGATAGATATTACCTGATCTACTGAACCGGAGCTGGAACCTTCTTTCACTTACTCTCCCCCCCCCCCCCTGTAAGAAAGATTGATTAATTCGACTGAACTACTGAACCGGAGCCGGAACCTTCTTTCACTTACTCTCCCCCCCTGTAAGAAAGATTGATTAATTCGACTGAACTACTGAACCGGAGCCGGAACCTTCTTTCACTTACTCTCCCCCCCTGTAAGAAAGATTGATTAATTCGATTGAACTACTGAACCTATTCTATCTAATTGAATTGACTGACTCTCTTGCTTGTAAACTCCTTTCCTTCCCCTGTCGGTTGAACTGCCTGTCCCTTTCCTTCCCCTGTCGATTGAACTGCCTGTCCCTTCCCTTCTTGCTTGAACCTATGGATTCTTGAACTGTAACCAAAGCCGAAACTCCCGATGAATGAGACTCAACCCGAAACCTTTTCCTTCAAGCATGAGGTAATGCATTCGGAAGGAAAGACGAAACTCAACAAACATTATCCTTAACCTGCCGGTAAAGCTGCTTCGCTCAATCACCTGGCGTTTACAGGAGAGTCAATTCAAGCGAAAACTAGTACAACTCCGGCCGTAACCTATCCGAAAGAATAAATAGTAAAAGAATGAGAAGCTCAATTACCTTATATATACAGTCGAGTAAATGAATTCAATCCCAATTGAAAGACTCAAGCAAGACTCATTATCCTCTCCCTACCGGTCTCACGGCTTCACCCGTTCACCTCGTAAACTCTTCTCGTCGAGCTGCTTCGCACCTTTCCTCTGCATTATCTTGAACCTATTTATTCGTGAACTCGTCAGGTTGAACTATTCAAACACAAGGTAAAGCAATTCCATTGCCTTTTCTTTTTCGCTGTTCCATATTAAAGAGGTCATTTCAGTCTTTCACTCTCCTGTAACCAAAGGCTCAACGACAGATTCCTGAACCAGATTTCATAGTAAGAAAAGAAGAAGAAGAAGGAAGAAACCTTAACCTCGGCTTCTTGATTCTGTTTGAAAGACTCAACATTAATCAGACTGAACTACGGAACGAACCTTCAAAGACTCTTGAACTCAGTAAAGCTATTTTACGGTCTCGTTGCTTCGCGCCTCTTTATTCAAAGACAAGGTAAATAGGCGGAGATTACCTCCTTCAAAAGAAAGTCAAGACGAAACGAAAAAAGAGACTGAACTCTAGAACCTGCCCCTACCTCGATATTCCTTGACCAGATTGAACTGTAAACAAGGTGTGTGTGTCTCGAATCTTGAACGAGGTCAAAGTAGCTCTTTTCTTTCCTCTCGCTATAGGTCTCGGTAAATAGTAAGTAGTCTTTCTCCTTATGAATCAAGCGTTGAAAGTCAAGACTATCAATTAATTCGACTGATTGAACCCGGTAAACTGGAGGATGATTATTGAACTCGGTAAAGCAGTGAACCTATTTCTTCTTGAACTGTAATGTAAACAAGAACTATCGATTAATGAGAGTGAACTCCAAACCTATGGATTCTTGAACTCGGTAAATCGGTGAAGTAGCTCTTTTCTTTCTAGGATTTGCAGTGAATCCACCAGTTAAGTATTCATGCATTACGATAGGAACTCCCAATTCTCGTCTCGAGCAAGTATAGCCCTTTTCATCATGTCTTCGCATCCGCAGTAGCATTGTAGACATTCATAAACTGCAGCTCTTACTACCATAATTCATTCTTAGCGGATAAAATCCCAATTTAGGTTTATATAGTACATCCCAATAGAGAGAGGGCGACCATACATACTTGTTCAACTTATCTCTTTCAACCCGTGGATACCATGAGGGAGGCGTGGGGCCTTGGAAAGTGTATATAAGCCGTAGGGGTAGGGATTCGACAAATACTCCAGACGTAGAGCACGCGGAGCCTTGGAATCTAATTAACCACAATGGAAGTCAGTCAGTAACAGAACCTTCTGCAAAAGGGTCTAGTAGGGTATAAGCAGCTAGATAAGTAAGCAATATATTGTCCATAGCATCGTCCTTTGTAACGTAAGGATCAAGACTGGTAAGCCCATCGGTCCACACAGTTACTTGTCCATCTACCAGTATAAGATTCAGCATCAGCAGCTACAGTGTCCCCTGCTTCCTCGGATGGAACTAACTACTCCCGGTTGAGGAGTTACTCGTAATGCAAGATCCCAGTATCTTTGGTTTCATATGAAGGAGGAGTCTAATAAGTCAATTTAGTTAGAATCTTTAACACGCTTTGAATCCAACCACTACTTGCTAAAGAGACTGAACTCCGCAACTCAAGATGAATTAGAGTTTACTCCTATACCTCTCAACCAAATGAAAGGATGTTCGCTGCGCTACTGAATAGAAAGAAGAATCATTAATGAGACTAACCCTCCTAAACTATCAGCTTCTATTCTATAAAGGAACCGGAACCAGATTTCACTATTTCATCACAAGCAAGGTAATTCAGAAGTTAATCCGACTTTCCTTATTCATTAGACTGAACCGACACCCTTTTCTTTCACTCACTCGACTATAATGTAAGAAACAAGCAAGAATGATCCGGAACTCTCTTTTACTCTGTCTGCGTCTTCTTCCATTGCTTTTCCTCTTTATTCATTCTTGTTAACTCCTTTTACTATCTATCCTTTAGAGTCAGAGTCGTTAAAAGAAAAGAGATTCATTCCACTTAACTACTTCCCATGAACCTATCGGTCTCACAATTGCATTACCTGCCCCTTCACAGGGTACGGTAAAGTGTCTTCGCCCCTGAACCGGGTACGGTTTCGTGTCTTCGCCTCTTCGCCCTATGGGTCTCAGGGCTTCGCCCCTGAACCGGGTACGGTTTCGTGTCTTTGCCTCTTCGCCCTACGGGTCTCAAGGCTTCGCCCCTTCACCGGGTACGGTTTCATGTCTTCGCCCCTAAAAGTGTTTCAAGTCAATCCTCAAGATTAATTCTTTCTCTTCCCCTTCAAGTGTTGAATGGAAAGACTCTACTCCTTATTCCGGAACCTATTTCTTTCTGAATGAGACTGTAAGTACAATTTATTTTCTAATTCTATCTTCTGTCTATTTTTTTGATTCAAAAGTGTATTGTTCCCCTATTTTTTTGATTAAAATGGATGCTTTACCCTATGTTTTGGGTCATTGAACTCTTGAACTTGGGAAAGACTATTCTCTGATCCTTTCTTGCTTTCACTCTTTGACTGACTCTCCGGCAGCTAAAGCAGCTAATTAATTTACTCGACTGTAAACAAGGGTTGAACTAACTATTTTAGGGTTTCTCATTGCTTTGCTCCTCTTTATTTATTCTTGCTTGATTGAACCCGGTAACTAGGTAGGTGTTTGATTCTTTCTCTGATCTTGATCCTTCCCCTATTCTTGAACAGTAAACAAGGTCAATAGTCTGGATGCTCCTTAGACGATATTCCCTTGCCTTCACTTGTCAAGAGGGTAAACGAAGAAAATGAAAGATCAATCTCCTTATTAATTCAATCCCTTCCCTAAACCTATTTAGCTTATTGATGAAATACTTCCCCTATTTATTCTGATTCTTCTTCTTTTGAGTCAGGTTTAAGGAGACGAAACAAGAAGTCTCGTTCACCTAGAGCGGTCTCACAATTCCATTCCCTCTCCCTATCGGTCTCATGCCTTCGCCCATTATATGTCTCACAACAGAGATCCTTCACTGTAAGTAAGTTCAGACTGCAGGAAGAGAAGATTCATTCCCCTTTCCTTTCTTTGTTGACTGATGGAACTCATCGTAAACTATCAGTCAGCTTCTTTCCTTGCTTTCTTTCACTCCTGACCTACTTACCTTCTTTCATTGTAATACTGAATCTATTCTATTAGCTGACCTATACTTACACAGCTCTTTCTTTTCTTCTTTCTTGCTTTCACTCTTTGAGGGACTCTCTGGTAAAGCAGCTAAAGGAGTTAATTAATTCATTTACTTACTCCCCAGAAGAACAGTAATCAATACTCTGGTTGGATTCTCATTCTCCTTTGTTGACTGATTTCCCTCGGTAAAGCGGCTACTATTTGTTGAAGAAGAACCTGCACCTTTTCTGTGATATTCCCTAACCTTAAACAGGAGGTAAATGGGTGGGATGATTAGCGACTGAACAGTCACCTATTTATTTATTAACTGTCAAGACTAAAGATGAATGAGAGTGAACTCCTTCGCTTTATTTTGTCTCACAGCTTTCGCTCCTCTCCCTCTTGGTCTCACAACTTTCGCTCCTCTCCCTCTTGGTCTCACAACTTTCGCTCCTCTCCCTATCGGTCTCACTGCCAAAGCTCGTTCGCCTCGTAAACTCGGTCTCACAGCTTTCGCTCCCCTCCCTATCGGTCGAGCTGCCTGAGCTCCTTATTCCTTCTCCTTCACTACTTCAGGAACCCTCTTTCACTCTGATCCTCTTCTCGTCGAGCAGCTCTTCACTCATTAGCCTCTACAACCAACTAACTCGGGAAACCCTCCTCTCCTTCTTTGTTGAAAACAGCTCAAACACTCTGTCTTGGTCTTTGCTCTTATCTTGGCCTGGACTTACGGTCTCTTTTCTGTTCTTTCCGGATTGAACTGTAAACTCATGAACCTGCCCCTTCCCCTTTATTTCTTAATTAACCTTGCCTAAACCTATAGATTAGATTCTTTCACTGATTCCCTATCGGTAGAGTTGCTGCGCTTCGCTCCTTATACTCACTCTATTCCTTTACCGTCGAGGAAATCAAATAGATAGTGAAACCAGACACCTTCTTTCACTCATTCCCCTGAACCGGACTCTAGGACCTGAGCTACTTCTCCTTTTTTACCAGTGTGTTTGAAAGAATAAATTAATTCAATCAGGAAGGAACCTTCCCCTCGGCCGGCTTCTTACTCCTGCCCATGAACCGATATGAGAAGAGAGTCAATTCATTCAATCTTATCCTTGTCCAGTCTAGTAAAGAAAAGAGATAGTTCAACCGGCCACCTTCTTTCACTCCTATACTCTTCGGGGAGAGCTCCTTCGCTCCTTAGCAGCCAGCCAGACTTAACTCAAGAGGAAAGAGAGTTGTAAGTGTTTTCAGGGAAGGGAGACAAGACTCTTTTCACTCTTTTTCCTGTAAAGACTATTTCTGATTTAGTTTATATACTTGCCTGGGATTTGAGTCCATTTCTCTCTCTTTTTCATTCGTTAAAGCTGTGTCAATTAATTAGAGTTCCATCCACCCCGGTAAAATAGTCCATAATAAGGAACTCAATCACTTTCAGAACAGTAAACACTCTACTCAAGACTCATTCTCCTTTCCAGTCTCGTCCATTCATTCGCAGCTTGACAGTCGAGCAACTTCCTCATTCAGCTTTTCCGATATTCCCTGACCAGAAGGAGGTAAACAAGGTCTCACTCCTTCCCCCTCACCTCAATGCTCTGAGCTACTTCGTTCACTCAAGCTCCGGAAGTCAATCCTCCCTATCCTTACTGTGTTTGAATAAAGGTAGACGAAACTAAAGACAAAGACTCCTACTTCGTTCTCACTCTTTTTCCTGTAAAGACCATTTCTTATTAAATCCTATCCTCTGTCTATTTTGATTGAGGGCTATTTTCCCTGTTTCTGGAGGTAAAGGTCTCACAGCTTCTTCCCTTTCTGATTCGTCATCCGATTCCTTCTTTGAAAGACTTACAACTCTTTCTCACTCCTTCCCCTGAACTCAATCACTTGAGCAATTCCATTGCCTCTTTCTTCTTTCCCTCGGTAAAGCATATTCAGTATCAGTAGCTCTTTTCTTGAACGAACTGTAAACACTCAAAAAACAAGAATTCTCCTATCCTCCCCCCTATTTTTAGGGATCAAAGTCTATCTTTACCCTATTTTTGGGGATACTTTTGGCTATAGGTAATTTCTCAGTCAAGAGAGAGACCTCACTACTTCACCTTCACCTTTCGATTCGTTATCCTTCACTCCGTCACCTTTGACTGATTGAACGAGGTAACATAGGCTTCTCTCCTGAAATCCTTCTTTCACGAACTGTAAACACGACTTATGAATGAGAGTTCACTGTCAGTCAAGACTATCGAAGAATCAATGAGAGTGAACTGTCAGGAAAGACTCAAGATTCCTTCTTGATCTTGATCTTCTCCTCTCGATTCTTTCTCTTCTCCTCTCGATTCTTTCTCTTCTCCTTCACTGTCAGTCAATCCGAAACTCCTTATTCCTTCTCCTTTACTGTGTTTTCTTTCAGGGAGACTCCTTATTCATTCTCCTGACCAATAATGAACTTTTTCTATCTTCTGTCTATTTTTTGGGGTATAGGTAATTCATTCTATACTAAGTCAATCCTCAACTCTCGATTCAACCTCAAACCTGAACCTCGGCCGGCTGAGCTACTTCTTTATTCTTGAACTATAAACTCTGTCTTCGTCTTCTTCCTTTGACTCAATTACCTGACCTTTCAGTTCTTGTTCATTTACACTCTCCTGTAACATTGGGAAACTGGAGGATCAGCTCCTTCCCTACTTCAGCAGATGGAACTGTAAACTCATGAACCTCTCGCTACTTTCTCCTTCCCCTATTTCTTCTTGAACTGTAAACAAAGATCAATACCCCTTCCCCTCGGCCGGCTTGCTGGCTTCAGTCTCCTTCCCCTATTCATTCTTTCTCTGATCCTGAACCTTCTTTCACGGTAAAGTGGCTTCTCTCCTTCACTTGTCCCTAAACCCTTTTCCTCTACGGTACAGTAAAGCAGCTAATGAATGGACTCTGCCTTCTTTCCCTCGTTAAATAGAATAGAATAGAGTTTATAGGTGTTTGGTTCTTTCTCCTTCACCTTCAAGTCAAGACTCAACTCAAAACTCAACGAAAGAGAGTTTACGAACAGTAAGTAAACAAGGGAAACTGGATGGAGGATGATTCAAACACTGTGAGACTCTCCTATAACCACTCCTTATGAATGAGACTCAACCAACCTATCCTTTCTTTACCTTTACAGTTCAAGAAAGAAGGGAAAGAGAAGGGAGACTCCTTATTCATCATCGTTCACTACTGAACCTAAAAGTGTTGAAAGGAAAGACGAAACGAAACTCAACATGAGAGTTCACTGAAAGGAAAGACTATCGAAGAATCAATTCGACTTAACTGTAAGTAAATCTGAAAGATTCCTTCTTGATCTTGATCTTCCCCTTCAAGTGTTGAAAGTCTTCACTCTCTCTTCATTCAACAGTAAACACTCCTTATTCGTCATCGTTCACTGTCAGTCAATCCTCAACATTCTTGATCTTCTCCTGAACCAGATTGAAAAAGGTAAAGCATAATGAGGCTTTCGTTTCGTCTTTCCTCTCCTGTAAGCTAAGCTTCTTCATTTATTCTTGTTTTGTCTTGACTTACTCTTCCGGTTTCACTATCTCTTTTCTTTCACGAGGTAAATAGGTTAGCTAATGAATTGACTCTTTCTTTCACTTTACAGTCTCATTCATCTTTCATTGGATTCTCCCCTTTTTCTTTCTTCTTTCTATTCACATTCTATGTGGGGCTTCTTTTTCCGGTTGTAAGCGGGAAAGGCAGTCTTGCTGAGTCGTATCATATCAGGGTCTAGTCTATTCTATCTAGCCCGTAATCAGTCCCGATCCTCTTTTCGAATCGCCTTTTCTTTCGTCTAAGGTTGGTTCAATGGACTTCTTTCTTCTTCTTCTTTTTCCTGTGGTGTAGTTCCTCACCTTGTTGAGTCACGAAGGGTTCTAAAACATAAGCTCAATCCTATCATCTTGGCAATCTTTCCCTTACTTTTCTTTTAGCCTATCGGTCAGCGAATAATCCTAGTCGTACCTTCTTAGCCCTAGCCTTTATATTGATATATAGTTCTTTTACCGTAAGCAAGGAATTTCTTTCTTGTTTGTTGGGAGCGAGTTCAGTTCCTCATTCCCGCCCGTAAGTATTCGAAGTCTTGGAATTCGATAGGTACGTGGTACGTCGCTTTGTCTTTCTTTATACTTTCTCTTTATCTTTATATAGGTTGTATGAAAAAGAAAAAAGAACCCGTATTCGCTTCCCTTCCATGATCTTTCCCCTGGTCTTTATCGGTGTGTACCTGAGTTGACTAATTAATGCCTTTTCGTTGATAAGGGAAGGTTTGAAAAGATCGAAGAATTAGTACAGCAGTTGTGCGATTCCGCGCTATCAAACTCCTATCTTACATTACAACCCTACTCTAAAAAAGGAATGTACTACCAGGTAGCAAAGAGTCGAGTGACTTCATACGAAAATCTTACTCGTACTTATTCACTTTCACTGCATTCCTTTAGTCCACTTTCTTATTATAACTAGGAATTCTAGCCGCCGAATGGACCTGATCTTACTATTAAAACGAAAGCCTTTGATCAGTTTAGCGAGAGAATGATCCTTTTAGTGTAAAGAACTAGTCCTAAGCCCTATAGGGATAGGGTAGGAAGACCTGTGACTCTATCGTTCACTCTTCGGATGCGGCTAAGCAAAGGTGGGTGACTGAGCGAGGTATTGGATAACCGGATGAAAGAGCTCGCCTTTTGTCTTTTAGGTGATGGATGCTACCTAGCTCTAAAGGTCCTGTTTCCTATTCTATCTATCTTCTTTATCAAAATGAAGCAGTTGGTTCCGTCATTTGTTTTCCAATGGATGGATTTCTTACTACGTTCGGAACTAGACACACTGAGTGAGGTAAACTCCATAATCATAATCAACTGACCACTCCCTCCAGCCCAGGCCCATTACTTATTCCACTGGATGAATAAAGAACTACTCGGATAGTTTAGGGGACAAGGTGGAATCGATGTTTTTACTACGATTTCCCAAGGATTCCCTGGCCGATTTCCTCTATACTAAATCCCTTTCTTTTTTTCGATTGCTTCCATTGCTCCTTAACCCTTTCCCTATTAAGCTTTTCTCTCTCGCATAGAGCCAACCAACCTTACTCTATGTGCTGTCCTGGGTGGGCTACCATCTTTTTCCATTCTACTACTTTACATCTTAGCTCGTCCTCGTTTCACACCCCCTTGCTACTAGATGCGCAACTAGGCATCCTTCTTTCTTTCTTCTCACACGGACCAAACAAATAACAAAACGATTTCAAAAGCCTGGTTTTCCTTGGACAACTTTTAAAATGGGAGAATGGCAACTGGCTGGGCTGGGGGTTTTACTTGACTTGCCAACCGGGTCTTTCTTTTCTTATATCATGCAAATTCCAGTTGATAATAGAATAATAATAATAATAAGAGAAGGACCCTTCCGGCCAAGCACATCCATCAACGGATGTCGAATTCCCGCAGCGAGAGGATCGAAAGAGGAATTCCTTTCATTTTGCATTTAAACAAGAGCGCAGATGAGCGAAGAACTCCCTTAACCTATCGAGCAATGTGCAACTACCGATTATTAGGGGCCAGTCTCCTATTAGTTGAATTCTCCTACGGATGAAATTGTTGGATAAGGGAAAAACCTATTTGATCGCTCAAACCTCACCATGTCTTCCTTCAAGTTCAAGCCGCTAAGATTACAGGTCAGACCCGATATTTCCCTCGAGGGCTTTTGTAGGATCGGGAATAATAGGCAAAATCCTAAGGCTTGGCTTAAATAGCATGCGATCGTCTAGCCATCCAACTATTAGTAAGTAATTGTAGGCGTTACCGCTGGAATGGTTTTTGTCCAATGTTCTGGACAGAACACTCAAAAAAGGAATTCCTCACAGGGCGTGGGTCAAGATAGGAGTTCACCATCGATTCCTTTTGTTCACCCTGAATACACACCGCTTTCTTGCTCTGTAAAGGGTAAGCCACCTCCTCGTAACGAGCAATGGGGCCCGAGCTGAATTGATTGCGATCTATCTGAATTCCCAGAGGGAATGATTCCTTCCTGCAGCTATAAGAGTCGTTTTCATTCTCCTACAACCGGGACTTCGTTAAACGTCCTCCTCCTCTAAGCTCTCGCGCTCGTATAGAAAGTTTTTCGAATGAAGCGTATGCGTAAAGCTTGTGTATCCGTTGAATCTAACGATTGAAATCGGGGGTAGGAACTCTTATAAGTCAAGAGGCGGCACAACCAAACTGAAGGTACGAGCGGGAAGTCAGTTCGGAGGTCATCGTGAATGAATGGGTCTTTTAGAGGGTTCAGTTCCCATGGGTAAATGCTTTAGAGTAGGTGCGGGTTAGTAGCAAGAAGGCTTTCTTACTCAAATCGAAATTGAATCTCCGGGAGAAGAATTTCCAAAAATGGGGTCAGAATGATGAATATCTGAATTCGTCTTTGATTTTCATTTGAGTATTAATTATTTAAGTAGAATAGTCAACCAACTAAGACTTTTCGGGATATTAATGAAATGGTGCTCCACTAGGGCCGAAGTCAAAGCAATAAGAAATTGAATGATTCTCAAGGACTATAGTTCATCCATTGATTAGATTTTTTGACCATCTAACTAAAGACTAAAGAAGCCCGGTCTCGATTTTGCAGTGTGAATTTCTCTCAAAATGATTGAAAGAAAGACGAAACCAAATGAAAGAAAGAGAAGCTACTGAACCGGAAGAAGAAGAATGAGACAGAACTACTAAACGAACCTCTATTCCCTCTCCCTATTATTCATTAAGAATCAGAGAATGAAACATTAATGATCCTTCACAGTCAGGAAAGAGGTAAACTCAATCACTACTGAACCTTCACCAGAGATAGAGTAGAGAAAGAAGGGAGATGACACATTAATCAGACTCAACCTATCCCACTAATAGCCTTTAAAGGGAGATGACACATTTATCAGACTTGACAGTTCATCAAGGGATATTAAATGCTGAATTAGCTGCTTTTCCCGACTCAACTCAAGACTCAACTCAACAAGATTCTAATTATATCCTGCGGAACCTGACGAGAAGGAATCATCATCAGATATTCTATTCCTTTACTATCGATCGAGTAAATCAAATCAAAGAGATAGTGACCCCGAAACCAGAGCCTATCCTGAACCTTCCCCTCCTCTTAATAAATGAATTAGCAGCTTTTCGAGAAAGCTATTTCTTCTTGATCCTTCTTTCACGCACGAGGTAAACTCCGATTCCTTCAAACACTCTGTCTTCGAGTTGCTTCGCTGGCTCCTCTTGATTCTTGAACTCGGTAATTTGTAAGGAAAGACTAAGACTCAAGGAAAGACTCAACCCCTTATGAATGAGACATAACTACTTCACCTATTTCTTCTTTCTCCTTCCCTTATTGATGGAGGTAAACTAAACTGTAGGATTCTCTTCTTTCACTCTTTGACTCTCCTGTACCAAAGATGAATAAGACAGAACTGTAAGGAAAGACTCAACTGACGATTAAGAAATTATCCTTCAACTTGTCCCTGAGCTCTTTTACTCGTTAAATTAAAGCGCTATATTTGACGAACCTGAACCGGACCCTGATGTTCTTGTTTCCTCTCCAACTCGGGTTGACCTATGTCTTCTCTCCTTCCCCGGAACCTGATCGAACTCGGTAAAGAAACTAAGCTAATGAATGTCCTCTCCTATAAGAAAGAAGAATGAGACTGCACGGGAAGTCAAGATGTAAAGATTCCTTCTCCTTCAAGACTTCTTCACCAGATGTAACTGGGTCTGTTCTCTTTGCTCCTTCCCTTGCACTGAACTGATATTGCCTGTCTCTTCTTTCCCAGTAAACAAGGTCTAACTGCTGAGCACCTTTTCGATTCTTACTCCACCTATTTATTCGAGAACTCTAACCTCATTCTCTTTTCTTTTCTTTCCCTTCTTGAACAGTAAACGAAGAAAGACTATCGAAAGAGTTGTAGAACTTGAACTCATTCATTCACTCCTTCTTCTTGAACTGGGTAAAGCAGCTGAGGATGATTCTTTCACTCGGGTTGAACAATTCCCTTCCCTTATTTATTCAGGTGTAAAAGTAGCTCTTTGTTAGGCTTATGGAGCCTGATACTTATTTATAGCTTGGTCAACGGTTATATCCGATAAAGCTATATTTAGTAAAGCTATATATAGTAAAGCTATATATGGTAAAGCTATATCCGGTAAAGCTATATATGGTAAATAGCTATATATAGTAGATGGCTAAATCTGGTAAAGCTATATATAGCTATACCATATATATATCTGGTCCGGTAGAGCTTTGAAAATGTACTTTTCTATTCTCTGTACTCTCTCTTGTTGTACATACCTCAAGTCAGATGTGTTTACCACCTTCAAGAAGTGGAAAGCTGAAGTTGAAAATCAGACCGGCTTGAAGATCAAATGCCTGAGGTCTAACAACGGAGGAGAGTACAACAAATCAGAGTTTATAACATTTTGTGCAGCTGAGGGAATTAGATTAATAAGAACAATTTCCGGTAAGGCAAGACAAAATGGTATTGCAGAAAGGATGAACAGAACCTTGAATGAGCGAGCAAGAAGCATAAGGATTCATTCTGGATTGCCAAAGACATTCTGGGCTGATGTTGTGAACACAGCAGCATATTTGATTAATAGAGGGCCGTCAGTACCCTTGAAGTTCAAATTGCCCGAAGAAGTATGGACAGGAAAAGAACTCAAGTATTCTCACTTGAGAACCTTTGGCTGTACTGCGTATGTTCATGTTGATCCAGAGAAGAGAGATAAGCTTGATGCTAAGGCTGTGAAATGCTACTTCATAGGCTATGGTTTTGACATGTTTGGGTATAGATTTTGGGATGAGAAAAATATGAAGATCCTAAGACACTGTGATGTGACATTTGATGAAAATGTCATGTACAAGGACAGAGAGAAGATAAACTCTGAGACTACGAAAAAAAAATACAAAATCCTTTTAGCTAGAGTTCTCCTTGCAACTTTTCTCTATCCTTTTTCTTTGTGTTCATCTAGATCGAGCGTGTGCGTTGTTGTGCGATCCTAACAACTGGTATCGATCCTAACAACTTGTATCAGAGTGATGTTGTAGCGGATACTCAAGAAACTCCTGAGATTCTTGCTGAGAAACCAGAGGTGAAGCAAGTGGGAGTTGAGGTTGAGTTGCTCAAAGATTCACAGAGTGATGTTGTAGCGGATACTCATGAAACTCCTGAGACTCTTGCTGAGAAACCAGAGGTGAAGCAAGTGGGAGTTGAGGTTGAGTTGCTCAAAGATTCACAGAGTGATGTTGTAGCGGATACTCATGAAACTCCTGAGACTCTTGCTGAGAAACCAGAGGGAAGCAAGTGGGAGTTGAGGTTGAGTTGCTAAAAGATTCACATAGTGATGTTGTAGCAGATACTCAAGAAACTCCTGAGACTCATGCTGTTGGCGAGGAACTCGGTCTATCATTCAAAACATAAAAGGCGATACCATTTCACTCGGAGGTTAGTTGAAGATGGTGATGTGTTTTGAGAAGATAGAGGGTGCAAAGAATCCAGCAAACATGTTGACAAAATGTGTTGATGTTGGAATATTGAGGTTGTGCAAAACCTCAATTGGTATGGTGCAGTGAAGATGCTCATGGTCGTTTGAGAGTGAAATTCTTGGTTGACTAGATCAGTCTCCAAGTGGGAGAATTGTTAGGCTTATGGAGCCTGATACTTATTTATAGCTTGGTCAACGGTTATATCTGGTAAAGCTATATTTAGTAAAGCTATATATAGTAAAACTATATATGGTAAAGCTATATCCGGTAAAGCTATATATGGTAAATAGCTATATATAGTAGATGTCTAAATCTGGTAAAGCTATATATAGTAAACTATACCATATATATATCTGGTCCGGTAGAGCTTTGAAAATGTACTTTTCTATTCTCTGCACTCTCTCTTATTGTACATACCTGAAGTCATCAATACAAAATTCTTTTAGCCAGAGTTCTCCTTGCAACTTTTCTCTATCCTTTTTCTTTGTGTTCATCTAGATCGAGCGTGTGCGTTGTTGTGCGATCCTAACAACTGGTATCGATCCTAACACTCTTTCCCTCACCGATATTCCCTTTTCTTCTGGAACTAATCTTTCGCCCCTGTCCCTGAAAGCAAGTCAATCCTCAACTCAAGATTAATGAGACTTGACAGTGTAAATTTATTCAATCCTATCCCTATCGGTCAAGCGGCTTTGCTCATTCGCCTTGTAACCTAGTCTTGTTGCTTCTCTCCTTCACCTACACCTTTAAGAGAGAGATTCCTTCGACTTAACTCTTTCTCTGTCACCTGATTGAATTGTAAACTATGACTCCTCTTCTCGTTCTCGTGTCTTCGCCTCTTCGCCCGTAGGGTCTCACAATTCCTTCACCTCCTCTTAAGGTTTCACAGCTTCGCTTTTGCCCCTCTCCCTATTTTGTCATTCATTTCTTTCTATTGATTCTAAAATGAAAGATTCATTCTCCGGAACTGGAAGGAAAGACTAAAGATTCATGAGAGTTCACTGTCAGTCAATCCTCAAGATTCATTCTATCTCTCCCTTTTTTTTTGGGATCAAATCTAGTAAAGGTAATTCATTCATTATTAAGGAAAGACGAAACGAAACATTCGTTATCCTGTAAACACTCCTTATTCATTCTCGTTCACTACTGAACTTGAACCTACACCTGACGAGTAGAGAATGGAAGAATTAGGTATTCCTTTACTGGAGAGAAGAGAAGCAGCTTGCCCTCGTGAAAGAAAAGAGCTAGAGTGAAACTGGAACCCTTAGGAAATGAAAGAAGGTAGCAAGAAGATGGACTTTACCCCGGAATAGACCTACTATTCAATCTCGGATGGAACTTTGACCTATATCTCTCGTTAATCTATTATTAGCAACTCCTTATTTATTCGACAGAACTACTAAACCTATCGGTCTCATTGCTGGGCTCCGTAACCTTGTGACTCTATGACCTTCCCTTATTTATTGAGGTAAACAAGGATCGATCTCACTACTAGCTTCTTTCTCCCCTCTCCTTTGTCTCACTGCTTGGCCCCTCTTCTCGTCGAGCTGCTTCGCACCTTTCCTCTGCATTATCCTTCAGTAAACAAGTCAAGACTATCGATGCATTCTCCTTCCCCTTATTCCTATTGAATTGATTCTTTCACAGTAAACTAAGACTCAACTCAAGCAAGATGAATGAGACTGATGTAGCTCGGTAAACTCAATCACTACTTCACGAACTGAACTCCTACACCTATCTCCTTTACAGTTCAAGAAAGAAAGAGGGGAGATGAAAGATTAATTCGACTGAACCGGAACCGATATGACCTGAGCTACTTCACCTATCAGTATCATTGCTTCGCTCAATCACCTGTCCTTTACAGTTAGTAAAAGAAAAAGAGAAAGGAAAGCCGAAACATTCAACCTTTGACGATATGACCTATTGAAGGAGGTCTCGCAGCTTCGCTTATTCGCCTCTACAACTTGGTCTCACAATTCCATTGTCTCTCTGTCTTAGCCTTTCTAGCTTTAGCTTTGTTTCAGAACTCTGGTTTCACTATTCAAAGACTGGGTAAAGCGCTATTTGAAGAACCTGACCTACATACACCTATACCTGACCGGAACGGAACCTATTTCTTCTTTGACCTATTCCATAAACTCCTTCTGAAGGAACCAGATTGAACTCGGTCTCGTTGCTTGGCTCCTCTCTGTCTTAGCTTAGCCTTTCTTCTAGCTTTCTTCTCTCCAATTCCTGATTGAACTAGAAAGAACTAGGGTTTCACTATTCGAGAACGAGGTAAAGCTATTTGATTGAAGAACCAAAGAAAGACGTTATTCCCCTTGACTGATTGGGAAAGTCAATTCATGAGCTCCGAAAGGAACATTTTCTTTTAATAATAGCCGAGTTTAAAGAATAATTGAATTAGCTGCTTACCTGATTCTCATCCAGCCCCTATTTAGAGAATGAAAGAATCTGAATCGGATATATATTCTATTCCTTTACAGGAGAGTGAGTCGTCAATCAAATCAAAGAGAATTGAATGAAAGCCTCAAGCAACACAAGAGACTGCACAGTGAAGAAGAATCAGATATTATTCCTTTACATGAGAGTCAATGAATGGCGGAACCTCTATCTGTATTATTCCCTGACCCTATTTCCCTTCTAGGTCTCTTTCTTCCTGAACTGATATTACTTGACCTTATGAATGAAATCCAAACCCTGTCCAACTCGTCTTCTTCTGTAACCTTTTCCGATATATATGATCTTACCTGATCGAGGGTTGAACTATCTCTTTTCTTTCCTCTCCCTGAACTGTAAACACTATCGATGCATTCTCCTTTCTTTACAGTGATAGAATAAAGGGAATGGGTGAAACCGCCAGGTGGGTGAATAGAGAAGAAAATGAAAGATCAATCTCCTTACTTCTTCATTCTCTTTGCCTTATTGAATGAAGGAGGTAAACAAAGACGAACGGAAGAATACATTCTCATTAGCTGCTTTACAGGAGAGTCAATTCAGGGAGCATCTTGATGAATGAGACAGAACCTATTACAGCTCAAGAAGAAGAATCAGATATGATATTACAGAAGAGGAAATTCACATTCAATGCTGAACCTGAACACAAAGAGAGGAAATTCAATCAATCAGCTCTCTTCCCTTCCCTGAACTGTAAACAAAGACTTAACTCTGCTCCGGAACCGGACCCTTTACAGACGGAATGAATTGATTGAAGAAGAAAATGAAATAGAAGCTCAATCACCTTATACTTGATCTAGTCCCTGAACTGAAGTTCTTGCTTGTTAGGTTATTCCGTACTTTAACTGTAACCTCGGTTTTCTTTCCTCTCTTTTCTTTACACTGGGTAAATAGGCTGAGATTACCTCCTTCACTATTCTTGAATAAGGTACACTCCTGAACTCCAACTCTTATGATCTTACTTCCTGAACTCCACCTCTTCTTCTTCTAGGGGACATGCTAAACCTCGTAACCTATCAGTCTGCTGCGCGCTCTCCTTCTGGATCTGATCCTTTCTTTCTCTCTTTGCCGATATTCCTTTATTTGTGAGTTATTCTTGATGGAACTGTAAATACTCCTTATTCATGAGACAGATTGACCTCGATAAAAGACAAAGAGAAGGTCAAGCCCCTTCCCCTTCACCTCGTAAACTCGGTTTCACAATTTCATTGCCTGAACCTCTATTCTTGAACAGTAACCTCGGTAGGTAAACTCATTCACCTTCAAAGACTCGGGTTGAACTAGGTATGTTTGTTTGGTTCTTTCTCTTTCACCTGATGGAACCTATTCTGTAACCTCTTCTGTAACCTCGGTTGCTTTTCTTTTCCTTAGCTTTGGTTTTGTCTCCTAGAACCTATACCTACTTATTATTATTCTTTAACTCCTTTTCACCAGATGTAACTGTAAAGTGGCTTGGCTCCTTCCTTCACCTTCAAGTGTTGTTTCAAGTAAAGACGAAAGATGAAACTTAACTCAATCCACTTGTCTCTTCTTTCACAGTAACCAAGGTAAAGCCGAAAGATGAATTAGACTGAACTACTGGCTGAACCTGAACCCATGGATTCTTTAACGCCCTGAACTACTTCAGCCTATTTCTTTCTTTTTTCTGATCTTGATCCTTCAACTGTTTCTGTTCCTATTCAATCAATCCTTCCCCTGACGAAAAGAGAGAGATTCATGATCCTTCCCTACTTCACCTTCACCTATTGAGATCCTTTAACTGTAAAGTACTGAACCTATTCATTGTCTCGTTGCTTCGCTCCTCTCACTGTCTGTCTCTTTGTTTGCTTTTCTTTCCCTTCAAACACTTGGTAAATAGGCTGGCTGTATGAGAAGAACCTTTTCTTTGACGATATTCCCTATATTTATTCTTTCATTGAAGAAGGTAAAGCAGCTAATCTAATTAATTCCCTCTCCTGTAAACAAGGGTTGTTGAACTATTTTCCAGTCGAGAATCTGTTCTTTCCTGAGCCGCCTACCCATTTAGTCTTGAACTGTAAAGAAAGACGAAACGAAATCAACCTCAATCACCTGACGAGAAAGAAGAAGAATCAGATATTTCCCGTCGAGTAAATGAATTCAATCTGGAATCAGAACCGCTATGACCTTCTCTCCTATTTACCTTATGAATGAAAGAAGGTAGAGGAAATTCCTTGCAGCCCAATCATCTATTTCTTCTTTTTAACTATAAACTGAATCACCTGTAGGTTGAACAATTCCATTTCCCGAATCTGATTGAACTCTTAAGGACCTTTTATTCTACAATTCTACCCTCTCCTTATTTTTTGGGAACAAATCCCTATTTTTGGGGCTCTTTTCGACTGAGGTAATGTTAAAGGAAAGAGAGAGACTGAGAGTGAACCGGATTGAATTCATTTACTCGACTACCTGTAAGAAAAGAAGAATCAGAATCAGAGAATGAAAGAAGGGAGACTGAAGATGAATTCGAGTGAACTGGAAGTCAAGACTATCGAAAGCTGCGTCTTCATTTCCTCTCTCTCCCCTCACTGTAAAAGAAGAAACTGAAAACCTGAACCTGATGGATGTAACTCCTTCACCCATTCTATCCAGACTCCCTTGTCCCCGGCCGGCCCGGTCTTCCTTGTCTCACTGCTTGTTTGTTGCCTGAACTATTCTATTCTATTCTTTTACTCGGTAAATAGATAGGGTGGATGATCAGCTAGCTCCTTCACCTATCGGTCTCACAATTCCATTTCCTTCACCTCTACAACTATCATCAGGTCAAGCTCCGGAACAGGAAGTCAAGACTATCGAAGAATCAATTCGACTTAACTGTAAGTAAATCCGAAAGATTCCTTCAAACACTCTTTCACTCGGTCTCGCTGTTTCACCCCTCTACAACTCGGTTTCACAATTCCATTTCCTGAACTCACTCGGTTTCGTGGCTTCGCTCCTTAACTTGCATATTCAATCCTTCTTGTTTTACGAGGTAAAGCTTTATTTGAAGAACCAGAACCGGAAACGGAACTTCTATGACCTTTTGTCGAGTAAATGAAAAGAGATGAATGAGAGGAAAGAGACTGACTTCACGCCTGCCTCTCCCTATTGGTCTCATTGCTTTGCTCCTGAACAGTGAAAGAAGAAATTAATTAGCTGCTTTGAAAGACTAACTCAACCTTTTAAATCTTTTCCTATATCCGAGTTTAGAGTGAGAATGAAAGAGGAAGAATCAATGAATTAGCTGCTTTACGGTCGAGCTACTTCTATTAATTCTCCTTCCTTCAATCCTTTGATTGATTTCCCTCGGTCAAAGAAAAGGAAAGAAAAGCCTCTACATTCAAATTCTCCTTAACTACTTATTCCCTTATTGTTCCTGAATCTTGAACAGTAAACTAAGACTGAACGAAAGAAAGCAAGATTCATTCTAGTTTACGAACCTCACACTCCCTACCGGTCTTCATGGCTTCGCTTCTCATCAAGTTGCTTTGCTCTTCTCCCCATTTATTCAATCACTGGGTCTCGCAGCTTCGCTCCCTCTGGAACCTTTGACGATATTCCCTGTAAGACTGAACCAGGAACTGCTGTAAGAAAAGACTACTCAAGCGAACCCCTCTCCCTTCGGTCTCGCGGTTTCACCTCTTCGCCCTACGGGTCTCACAATTTCGTCACCTCTCCCTTTCTTTTCTCGGTTTCATGTCTTCGACCCTTTTCCTTCTTTCACTTACTCGGAGGCCGGTAAAGCAGCTAATGTACTCTCCCTTCACTGTAAAAGATCGATCAATACTCAAGATTCCTTCTCCTGAGCAGGACACCGGTCTCGAATCTGTTCTTTCCTGAACCTGATTGACCAAGGTCAAATGGTAGTCTCCTTATTCATCAAGTGTTTCAAGAATCAACATGAATTATGTTGCCTAAAGTTCTTCTTCATTTACTCGACTGTAAGTAAGTAAGAAAGATGAATGAGACAGAACTGGAAGGAAAGACTCTCAACGAAAGATTCATTCGACTGAACTACTGACTCTCTATTCTCTTCCCTTATTTCTGGAGGTAAATAAGTTGGATGGATGAGAAGAAGAAAGCTTAAACCTTTGACTGATTGAACGAGGCTCGGGTTGAACTATTCAAAGACAGTAAACTCATTTACCTCTCCCTATGTTTCGGGTCATTTATGAGGGAATTCGGCTGGAAAGAGACTGAACTCAATCACTACTTAACCTCTCCCTATTTTTTAGGTCATTGAACAAGGGAAAGCATATTCCATCACTTTTCTTTACTCGACTGTAAACAAAGCTGAAAGATTCATTCGACCGAACTCAATCACTTGTCCCTTCTATTTATTCCTGCTTTCTGACTCGCCCTGAACAGTAAAAGATCTCTCCTCCTTCCTTACTTACTTATTCTGAACCTGATTTAACTTTGTCTGAGTCTTCTTCCTTCACCTCTCCCTGCCTTGACCTTTTCTTTTTCCACTCGGTAAAGCAGCTGGCTTCTCTCCTGCACCTATTTATTCTTGAACAGCTCTTGATCCTTTCTTTGACTGATTGAACTTGGCTGAGCTCCTTATTCCTATTTCTTCTTTCTTCGTTCTCTTTTCTTTCGCTTCAACCACTGTAAAGGTCTGTTCTCTTTCTCCTTATTCTTTCTTTGTTCGTAGGTAAGACTAGTTATATGTATGCTATCCACATTCAAATCTAACTGGACTTTAAATTCAAGTCTCGGCTGCGTGTATTCCCTAACCTCATTCCCCTGGCTTGTAAACTCTCATTAAGCTTGATTTCCTCTTTCTTTCCTCTCCTGTATGTAAAGGAGCTAAGCTAATGAATGGACTCTGCCTTCTTTCACTTGGTACTATAGAATAGGTGTTGAGGTCTGTTGGCTCGCTCCTTCTTTCCCGAACTATCAACTCGGTAAATAACTGGGTTGGTTGGTTGTTCAGTAGCTAATGAATTTATTGTCCCTGATTTCACTCCTCGCCCATTGTATAAGTCTCACAGTTCCTGAACCTCTCCCTTCGGGCAGCTTCGCTCATTCGCTTCGTAAACAAAGAAGGGAGAGTAAAGCCAAAAGATTCCTGATCCTTCTTTCCCCTATTCTTTTTCTATTGATTCTAAAATGAAAGATTCATTCTCCTTTTCACCGAATTGAACTCTTGAAGGAGGAGGTAATTGATTGAGAAGTCAAGACTAAACATTAATTATACTGAACCTCTACTGTATTCCCGGAGCTTTCCAGTCGAGTAAATCAAGGAGATAAATGAGACTCAAGCGAAACCCAGGCCGATTCTCTTCTTTCACCCACTCGGTAAAGCTATTTGAATGAGACTGCCCAGTAAGCCACGACTCTACATTAATCATACTGAACTACTTCACGAACCTTTGACTCTATTCCCGGACTATTCTTTCATTGCCCTTGGTAAAGCTGCTTGCTTCTCCCCTCATCTCGTGTGTGGCTTGGTTCTTTCTCCTGCCTTCACTCTGTAACCTATTTCTTATTCTTTTCACAGTAAAAACAAGGGAAACTGATGAACCTACCTTCTTTCCCTCCTTTTCCTATTTCTTCTTTGTAAACTCATGAACTACTTCCTTTTCCTTCTTTCACGGATCTTTCTCCCTTGAACTCGGGTGGAACTATTCTTGAACTTGGTAAAGCCTATTCTTTCTCTTTATGAATGAGACTGATTGAGACCTCGGTAAATAAGTTGCTAATTCGGGGACTCTCCCTTGTCAAATACCCCTTCTTCATTCCCTTATGAATGAGAGAGAACCATTCTATTACTGATTAACCTGATTGAGCCTATTTCTTCTTGTAACTGTAACCAGATTGTGTTTCTTCGCTTCTTCCCCTTATACTCTGATACGATATTCCCTTGCCGGATGGAACTGTCAAAGAAGAGATGAATGAGCTAGAACAGTCAGTCAATCCTCAACTCAAGACTGAAGATGAATGAGACTTGACAGTGTTTGAAATCGGGTATAGGAAAGAAAAGAGATAGTTCAACTTGCCTCTCTACTCTATCTATTCCCTATTGATTCTTGAACTCGTTATTCTTTGTTTCCTGTCTCGTTGCTGTTGCTGCGCTCCTCTTTATTCACACTCTGCTGTAAACTCAATCACTACTGAACTACTTCACTCTGTCTTTCCTTTCAGTAGGTAAAGCATATGGAATCCTTCTTTTACTCCGTCACCTATTCTATTGGTCTCACGGCTGAGATTACCTTATTTGGTCTGAGAAGGACTAAGTCAGCTCTTTGCCCAGATTAAGTTCCAGATAAAGAATGTAACCCTGGGACTTCTACTACTTACTCTCCTGTAATAAAAGAAGAAGAATCAACCTTTTCCTCGGCTTGGCTCCTTGCACCTGTCAGTCTGACTGCTTGCTTCGCTGCTGAACCGTAACCTATTCATAATCTTCTATCCTTACTTGATTCTCAAATGAAAGATTAACGATCCTGAACCTGTATTACCATATGTTATTGTGACTTCACTACTTGACCTATTTATTGGTAAAGCTATTCCATTTCCTTCACCGTACGGTTTCACAATTCCATTTCCTGCCCCTCTCCCTCCGGTCTCGCCCTTTGGTCTCGCTCTTTCACCCCTCATAAACTCCGTCTCACAGCTGAGCTCAATCACCTTTACAAAATGAATTGATTGAAGAAGAAAGATTAACGATCCTGAACCACCTATTCTAATTCTATTGGTCTCGCCCCTGAACCCTATATTGATTGCCTAGTTATTCTTTTCGAACTGTAAACAAAGAGAAATACTCAACTCTGGCTGAATGAGAGCTCACTCTGGAACTAGATTTCACTCCCCTCTATTACATTATCATCTCTTATGAGTTATTCGACTGAACTACTGAACCGCTATTCCCTATTTTTGAGGTCATTGAAGAGGTATTGCATTCGGAAAGAGAGAGACTGAACTCAATATCACTTGTCCCTATGTATTCTTTAGAAGACTCGGTAAACTCATTCACCCTCTTTCACCTATTTCTTCTCTCACTGTAAACTAAGACGAAAGAAGACTGAGACAGATGGAACTGTAAGAGAAGGTCAAGCGGCGGGCGGGGAACCTATGTATTCTTGATCCTTTTCTTTTACTCAACCGACTGTAAGAAGGATGAATGAGAGTTTGAAGTCAAGACTCTTCAAATGAAAGAGAGAACTACTGAAGGAACCAGATGGAACTCTTTTACTCGCCGAGGAAGAAAGCGAAAATGAGCTAGCTTCTCTGTGACCCTCTATTAATCAAATATGCTGCTGTGTTCACAGCATCAGCCCAGAATGTCTTTGGCAATCCAGAATGAATCCTCATGCTTCTTGCTCGCTCATTCAAGGTTCTGTTCATCCTTTCTGCAATACCAT